>NW_021145228.1:343107-423160 GCF_900634775.1 Gouania willdenowi | reverse complement strand
GAGAGTTACAGCAGTTTTTCTATTATGGCGTGCAAAATGGCACCAGTTGAAAAAACCCAGTATGAAAGTTAAAATCAGTTAAAAATCACTCTCAGTGAATTTGATTTGAATCCATTGAATAATAACCAAGATACAGTATTTAGAATGTGATGGTGAAGTATTTTCCGGTGACATTATAGGCCCCTCCCACTGATCACATCCTGTATTTTCTTCATCAGCGACCTGCTCCCATCTTATAAGATTCATCCAACATTATTTTGAAGTCAACAGAACTTATCGTCTTCCCCCTAGAGCTGTTAGCGTCGGAGCCCTCTGGGAACGCAAGGCATGATGGGTAATTTTGACATTAAGTCCTGTTTAGGAATGGACAGTCATGTGTATTAAATATGAAGTAGTTTGAACTTTGCGTTTGAGAGTTATATCGAAACGCCGCTACCCTAAGATGGCTGACTTCCTGTTTGGTTTAACTTTATTTTTTGTTCATATTATGGTCAAGAATACATGTGACAAATTTCATATGAGTTGGGCAAACCTGCCGGTCTTGCGATTCCATCGCATTTTTGGGGTCTATAATGCGCGCCATGTGTGCATTTTTATCATTTTTTTTTCCTTACGCCAAATTATCTATTTTTTCAGAAGGTCTGAGGTGTGTGCACATTTTGGTGAAACCTTGGTTATCCTAAGGGGTAAACTGGTGTCTAACTCATTTTAGTTCAGGGGCCAAATATGGACCAGTTTGATCTCAAGAGGGCCACAGATTTTGTGTTGGAGAACCAGTCATTTCAACATTATTGTGCCCGAGTTTGTAATTCTACGTATACATAAAATACTAAATATGTAAGAAACTGACAATATCGAATCAATAAGTGACAGATATCAGTCCTAACATGATCTATACTTTACATTTCTTAGATTTTTTTTTTTTTTTTTTTACCAATTTCTATTTAATCAAGGGAAATATGTCATAATTTGACTGTTAAACATTAACTTAAAAATGACTAATATCAAAATGGGGTCATGGTCCAAAAAGGTTGGAACCACTGAACTTAATACAGTTTATTTCATTTATTTACTAAATAAGATTCTTTAAAATGTGTGTTTTCACTCATTCATTTCATCATTACAGTGCTCGAGACTGCGACCAAATTGTGCGAGTAAAAATTTCATGTGGTCGCATCTGTGCGAGTGTGAGTGAAAATCCAAAAGGAGGAAACTTCCTCATCCTGTTGAGTCTTCCTCCTGTGAATCAGGGTCTGACATGGACACTACACACACTACCATGTCTTCAAACACACACTGCTGACTCACCAACACTGGGGAGAGACACGGTCCGTGCTGCGTTCACGGACACTGGGACAAACACACACTGGGGACAGGCGTCTGGCACACGGAGCAACAGAACGCATGGGGGGCACGACGAGAGTACGTGTGGTGGGCGATGAGGAGGGCGGTGGGGTGGGAGAGCACGCTGAGCTCACCGGGCATAGTGACGGAGCGCATGTGGGGCGCTGAGCGGAGAGCGTACACACGCAGCACATACATAATTTCACACCAAAAAGGAGGACCTTATCAGAATCCTCATGGAGGGACCAGAACTGATGGACTATGATACCAGGCCAGATGTTCAGCTGTGGTTCTCTCAGAGCAGGGGTCTGCAACATGTGGTTCTGGAGCCTAATGTGTCTCTTTGACTCTTATACAATGGCTCCCTATAGCTTTAAAAAAAACTATTAAAATAAATAGTTTTTTTTTTTTTTTTTTTTTTTTTTTGCAGAAGCTATTAATGATTAATGACAAATAAAATCAAGATATAACAATATGTTAACCTAAAATAAATCATGTTGTGCAATGACTCAGCACTTTCCTACTTCACCTCCTACAACATCTACAGACCATCAACTTTCCTGCACCTGTGACTAACCTTAAGTTTTAAATCTCTGGTAAGAAACTAAACCAACAAAAACACTATTTCTGGAAGAAAATACAGATTGAATTGTGTGGGAACAGATTCATTTAACCACCAATGTACAGGTTAAATATGTATGTTTTATGTGTGGCAAGAAATGAGTAATTAGCATGTGTTGATCACATGATCATGTGTTATCATATTCATGTTATTTTTTTATAGACTTTCATATACATTAACTAAAAAAAAACTGAGATGTGTAAGAATTTTAAGATTAAAGATACTGTTTTATTTATTGATGTTGTTTATTTTATTTCAAACTGTTTTTAAGTTTCCATTTACATGATCAATATAAATGAAATCAAACATTATTCTATATAATTATAACTGTATATAATGTAATACACTGTATTGTCTTCATAGAGAAGGTATTTATGGCTCCAGGAGGACTTTAATCCAGGTGAGATGAGGTTAAATGGTTCCTTGTAGAGTAAAGGTTACAGACCCCTGACCAGGGGAAGAGGGTTAGGAGACCCCACTATCAGAGCTGAACCCTCTGAATTTAATTCATGGTGAAACAATGCAGATGATAAGTTGGTTATTTTACTGTTAACTTAATTCATGTACAGCATTTCTGTAAATAAAAAAAAACAGAAAACATGTAACCTGTTGTTTAAAAAAAAAAAAACGTTACATCTTCTTTTAAAATTATATAAAATAAATAACCTGTTATTTCAGCCAATGCTTGAAAACCTAATATTGACATTAACACATTTTGCAAATATCATTGGACTACGGAATGGCAGTTAAGTCAACTATTCATCAGCATGCATGGCTTGGAAAAAAAAGGGTGTGACCAAATGGAAACATTAGTGTAGAGTCCTGCATTATGATCTAAAGATGTTTTTAAATAGTTTTCTCAGTAAAATGATGAAGTGGGACAAAGGAGGGACTTGGATTCAGAAATCAGAGAAAAGGGAACTAGAACCAAAAAGGTTTGAGAACCACTGATATAAATAACCAGTTTAACTGGGAAACACGTCAATAATCTGTGTTCCTGTTTATAGCAAAGGTTGTATTTTTCACTCAGACTGAGTGTTTGGTGTCAATCTAAAGATGATGATTTTGTCTTATTTCAGTGACTTATAATAATGTAGCAGGACTGTGCAATAATTCCATGGTGTTATATTTGTATTTTTTCATCTCTGGTCTTTGGAGAGAGCAGACGTGTTTTCATTTGCTGGCTACAGCTGAACAGCCTGAAAAATTGGGCCCAAGACTGAAGGAAAATGGTGAAAAAACCACAGGGAGGCCCTTCAGAACCCAATTCGGGTTTGGAAGAGGTCAAGGAGATGATACGCGAGGGTCTACAAAACCTATCTGCCGAGATAAAGTCGTTGGAAAAGACGCTGGAAAACTCACTGGAAAAACTACAAAGCGAAGCAAAGGTACAGAAAGAAAAGAATGAAAGAAATGCTGAAGAGATAAAATTGTTGAACGCTAGGGTTGAGCAGCTGGAACAAAAGGAAAGAGAGAAAGATGTCATCATCACAGGCCTAAAGATAAAACCCAGGAGTTACGCGAGTGACGAAGAAACAAAATCGATTGAACAACAGGTCATTGACTACCTGGAGTCGAAGGACATTGTCCTAAACCCTGACAACACCAACTCCTGCCATCTCCTGCCAAAGAGAAATGATAACAGAGCTGTAAAAATAACCTTCACGAATATGAAATTCAAAGGACAACTACTGGGGCAAGGAAATAAACTCAAGGGAACGAAGGTGTACATCAATGAAAACCTGACGAAACAAAATGCAAGCATCGCATGGAAGGCACGCCAAATAAAAAAAGGAGGAAAGACGTGGTCAAAAAACTGCAGGATTTACATCCTGGAAGAAGAGGACGGAAAACCAGTTCTCATCAAAACAATGGACGACTTGGGAAAATACAAAGGATCCACCTAAACAACAACACTACTGATGGTAATCATGGATATGGACCCAGATCTATATAAACACTGGAAACAAAACTCAGACTGTGATTATTTTACGGAGACTGAATTAAATGTGGAAACCAAGAGTAAAAAAGGTCTGTCATTTATTCCTTTCAATTGCTATGTGATGGGGTGATTAAGGATTACATTAAATTTAAATTCAAAGTGTTTATTGTCATATGTGCAGTTAGAAACACATTTTCTTGTACAATGAAATTACTACCTTGCTTATGAACTAAGATATAATAATGTGTTTATACAAGTTAAATCTAACAGTGGAAAATACAACACTGCCAATAAAACTAACAACAGCAGTTAGAAACACGCTTATGAACTAAGATATATTACATTAAAATACTACCTTGCTTGTGAACTAGGATATAATAATGTGCTTATACAAGTTGGATCTGATCCCATCATCAGACAGTGGAAAATACAACACTGCCAATAGAACTAACAACAGCTATATCAGTGTTTTTCAACCACTGAGAGATCGTCAGGTGTGCCGTGGGAAATTATCCAATTTCACCTAATTGGTCTAAAAAAAAAATTTGAAAACATATTAATTATTATCTGCAAATAATATACCATTGTCGAGTGTCCGTGTTGCAGTAGTGACTAAAGGTGCGTGCACACCGAACGCGACGGAAGCGATGCCGTTGCCTTAAATCGTCCCTGATCGGTAGTTTGCACATAGTGGTGCTTTTTTGTCAGTCCATCATTTCATCGCTCCAGCGACGCGATCACTAGGGAGCTGTGTGTGTGTGTGTGTGTGTGTGTGTGTGTGTGTGTGTGTGTGTGTGTGTGTGTGTGTGTGTGTGTGTGTGTGTGTGTGTGTGTGTGTGTGTGTGTGGCGCCCCGGTAACAGGGTAGAGAGAGAGAGAGTGTTGATGACGTCTTTTTTTTCCCTTCTTGCTCCGCTTCTACGGTTAAATGATCAACTTAACGGAGATATTAAAGGATGACTTCACTCAGAATGTGTTTGATCAGTAGTTACTGTGGTTTTAAAGAAATTTACCGCTTTAATTTTGAACCTGATACTTTGAGGAAGTAGAACAGCCTCCGCTGCAGCCGTCAGCACTGAAGCGGGAGCGGGAGGGAGGGGCTGCTGCCTCCGCTCTACAGACAGTGGAGGACGGGAGATATCGCTTCACGTCGCTTAAAAAGTTAAATTTTTTCAACTTTGATCATGCAAGTCGCGTCGCTGAGGGGGGGATAAATTGACGTTGCGTCATTTACATTGATTTTTAATGTAATCGCATCGCTTCAGTCACTTCAGTCGCGTTCGGTGTGAACCCACCTTGAGAACGTAATCATGTAAAACTCTTCCATAACACTAGATGGCAGCAGGTAGCGAATTGCATTGTCCGTTGAGACAAGAGAATTAGTGAGGCATGAAAGTGACAGCTGGCGGTAAAAGCATTGTGGGTAAGCGAAACTACGGTGACAGTGATGGAGAAGTTTTTGAAGAGGAAAAATACCAATTCCGAACTGGGCCCTGGACAAAATTCGGACCCAGAAGAAGGCCCTAGTATGAGTGGAGGAAAGAAAGCAAAGACGGTGAGCTCGAGGCAATACAGCGAGAGTTATGTTTCATTTGGATTCTCAGTGTAGAACAGTGAAATCTTTCCCAAATATTATTGCTTCTGTCATAATAAGCACGATATTTCTGTATTCCTGGTAATTAATAATTTTGGACAGAATTAGAGTTTGCAAAACACTTTGACGTTTTCTACTACCTTTAAGACCACATTGTTGTTTCATTTGTTATGTTCAAGCTGTATTTTTGAAGTGGACATGTTAAGTGCACTTTTTATTTGAAAGAAGAAATACAAATGATGATAAAGTCCTTTATTCTTTGTGTTTATTTGATTCCTATTCAAGACACTTTGATGAGAATGGCTATATTGTTAATATAGGCTACAGAGTATCATTTTTTAACATGTTTGGCTGGTGGTGTGCCTCGTGATTTTTTCAATGAAAAAAATGTGCCTTGGCTCAAAAAAGGTTGAAAAACACTGAGCTATATTACCCTTGATGTAGAGACAAAACAAGCTGCAAACTTGTGTGCCAAAAGACACATTCCCGAGTGGTGACATTATGGATGAAAAGGGAAAAACCTTCCAAACACCTTCGAAAGAGGAACTGTTCTTGAACTGGAGGAATGCTAACAACGTCTGGCAGGGAACAAGGCCAACACGAACAAAGATAGAGGAGGAGGACAACACTGACTACAGATGAGAATACACAAAAAAGGACGGTTCAGAAGAAATCAAGAATGTTTTGACCAGAGAGACATGTAAACCCATGTAAATTTGCGATGGTAAAACAGGGGACGGGACCCAGATAAGCAAACTGCTTCTCTCGTCTCCTTTTTCGGCATGAACAAAAAAAGAAAAAGAAAAAAATGTAAAAAAAAAAAAAGTGAATGTAACCATGTCGGAAATAAACTGAATAAATAAATAAAAAAAATAATAATTCCTTCTATTTTAATGTGTCTTTCTGTATTTAAATCATAGTTGTTGTCTGTAGGTTCTGTGTAAAATGACTGTTCAATGGATGATGTGTTAGCAGCTTATTTATGTAGCTTGGAGTCCAATTAATTGTTTCCATGATTTTGTGTGTGTGTGTGTGTGTGTGTGTGTGTGTGTGTGTGTGTGTGTGTGTGTGTGTGTGTGTGTGAGTAAGCCTCACTTTATTGTCTGTTTTATTGTTCTTTATAGCTTCAACTTCCACTATCCAAAACTTTATTATAGTTTTTATTATTATTATTCCCTCTTGCATAAACTACTTCTACATTTTTAACACATTTCAACAAGTTTGGTGTCAAACTGTCCAAATAATTTAATTAATGCTGTTTTAAATAACTTTTAACTTTTTAAGTTTTTAAACTATTATGTTATTTTTTTTATTTTCCATCCACTTTTTCAACATTTTAAACCTTCAGCTGTTCATCCATTCTTCAACAGATTTCAACCTTTAACATGTTCAGTTGTTGTTCACTTTCAGATAAAACATTCAACATCATTCAGCTTTTATCAACTTTTTATACTTTTTTTAACTTTATCAACCCATTTATTAATTTAGTTTTTAATTTTTCAACCCATTTCAACTTTTTCAAGTTTTTTAAAGCTTTTCCACCAAGTAAAATTTTTTCAACTCATCTCAACCTTAATGCTAATGTTCAGCTATTGCTCAGTTAATGTTTAGCTAATGCTAGGTCAATGCCAATGCTAGGCTATTTCTAATTCTCAGTTAATGCTATTGCTAGGCTATTACTAATGTTAGGCTAATGTTTACGCTGAGTTATTGTTAATGTTAGGTTAGTGCTAATGTTAGACTAATGCTATTGCTAGGCTATTGCTAACACTTCACTATTACTAACACTATGTTGATGCTACCGCTAAGCTAATGTTACCATTAAACTAATGTCAACGCTAGGATAATGCTAACGCTAGGACAACGTTAATGCTACGCTAATGCTAACGCTAGAATAATGTTTACGCTGATTGTTAATGCTAAGCTAATGTTAGGTTAATGATATAGCTAACACCAGGCTATTGCTAACACCTAGCTAATGCTAACGTTAGGCTAATACTAATGCTAAGTGATTGCTAATGCTAATGCAGTGCCAGCACCTGCATCATCACTTGCATTTTCTTCAGGAAATGCAAATATTCTAGTTTTCATTGTTTAGTAGTGAATATGTTGTTTTCTTTTCCCTGGGATCCTCAGCATTAACTCCTCTTCTTCATGGTTAGCCTTAGCACTGATCATTTTATACTCCGTTCATTTTCTTCCCTTTTTGTGTGAATGCAGTTTTTAATGGTTTATAAAAGCTTTAGTAATAAAGTCACTTATGAAATGGGACCATGTTAACACACAGGCCTCAGTGCCTTGTGTTATATTTTGTTGGGTGAAAGTCCAAAGGTGGCGTTGTCCTCCATCTTTGTCCACATACTGGTGCCACACTGTAAACTGGTGACGGACCATGTCATTGTGATACACAAAGGAAAAGACGAGCACAGCATAGCACAAAGACACAGAAAATAACTACTCAAATGTAAACATATAATGGACCTTTCCCTTAGAGAAAACTCTACATCACGTGTCAAACTCAAGGATCAGGGGCCAAATCCGGCCCCTCAGTGCATCCAATTTGGCCCCCAGGAGAAAATGAGGTCACACTTAACTTGAAGTTTTATACATAAAGGCTGACATTATGCTGTTATTATTATGACTAGAGATGCACCAATCAGCTTTTTTCACCTCCGATGCCAATATCTGGTGTTTCCTATTGGCCGATATCGATTCAATACATAAAAAAAGCACTGAATTACCCAACAAATGGTTTGTTTCATTGAGTGGAAAAGACTGGGATCCTTCTTTCATGCATCATAATTGACTTAAACGTGTCTTTTGTATTTTTTATAAAACAAATAAACAGATATAAAAGTAGTGGTTACTTGTTTATATAATAACTCTGCAACAGTACAATATTCTGTAACTAATAGTTTCTCTAGCTTGGTCAAGTAACATGTAAAACCTAACAAATTTAACTGTTTCAGTCAGTGCAATTAACAATGTAAAATTAAATAAAAAATAAATAATAAAGGCACTAAAATTGAGATATAAAAAAAACAGCTTAACTAGCTTAGTTGGTAGACATTAAAAATAAACAGATCTTCTCTTTAAAATGGTTTAGTGAAAAACAGCTTCTCCAGCTTAGTAAATAAAGAATATACAATCTGACTCCTAATACCACTGGTTCAGTCAGTGTAATCAACAATAAACATAAATCAGCTCTTAAAAATGATTTAGTGCAATTTCAAATGTAAAAATACATTTAAAAAAAGCATAGCTGGTGTGTGACCGGAAGTTTGTAGTATTTAGCGTGAGCATCACACTGTGTAGCATTTAGCGTTAGCATCACAGTGTGTAGTATTTAACGTTAGCATCACAGTTTGTAGAATTCAGCGTCAGCATCACAGTTTGTAGAATTTAGCATTAGCATCACACTGTGTAGCATTTAGCGTTACCATCACACTGTGTAGCATTTAGCATTAGCATCACAGTTTGTAGAATTTAGCATTAACATCACAATTTGTAGAATTTAGGGTTATCATCACAGTGTGTAGCATTTAGCATTAGCATCACACTGTGTAGCATTTAGCGTTAGCATCACACTGTGTAGCATTTAGCGTTAGCATCACAGTGTGTAGCATTTAGCGTTAGCATCACAGTGTGTAACAATTAGCGTTAGCATTACACTGTGTAGCATTTAGCGTTAGCATCACACTGTGTAGCATTTAGCGTTTGCATCACAGTGTGTAGCATTTAGCGTTTGCATCACAGTGTGTAGCATTTAGCATTAGCATTACAGTGTGTAACATTTAGCGTTAGCATCACAGTGTGTAGCACTTAGTGTTAGCATTACACTGTCTAACATTAGCATCACAGTTTTTTTAATTTAGCGTTTGCATCACAGTGTGGCATTTTGCATTAGCATCACAGTGTGTAGAATTTAGCGTTAGCATCACATTGTGTAGCATTTAGCGTTAGCATCACAGTGTGTAGCATCACAGTGTGTAGCATTTAGCGTTAGCATCACAGTGTGTAGCATTTAGCGTTAGCATCACAGTGTGTAGCATTTAGCGTTAACATCACAGTGTGTAGCATTTAACGTTAGCATCACAGTGTGTAGCATTTAACGTTAGCATCACAGTGTGTAGCACTAACTCTCATCCAGTCAGTGTGCTGTTGAAGTGTGTGTGTGTGTGTGTGTGTGTGAGACTACATCTCCACACCTACAGAGTTGATACATGACATTGTAAAGTAAAACTGATATTTAATTTTTTCATTTTCAAACATGTGAAACCCCTCACACACAAAAAACAACCACAAAAACATAAAAAAACTCATAAACTAAAAAATAAATAAATGAAAACTCATCCACTGTTAAAAGAGGAGTGAAACTTTATAGTGAATAACTCCATAGGAATGTGTATGAACTGTGTATGAATGATGTTGGTGGTCAGAGTTGCCGTAGGCACCAAATGGTAGCCACACTTCTGTCAGTCTGCCCCAGGGCACCTGTGGCTACAATGTAGCTTACCACCAGTAGTATGACTGGTGTGAATGAATAATTGTTTCTGTTCATGCTTTGACTCTATTATTATCATTATATAAAGAGATAAAAATAAGTAAATATATATGTCTATGAATGTTCACCAGATCCACTAACTGTAAAAGTGAAAGTTAATCTTGATGGTGGCGCTAGAGAACAGGTTAATGTTTCATTATCAAGGTTTATTATTTATGGATTCAACAAATAAACAAAGTGTCTGACACTAAGGCCCTATGCTACTAATCTAGATTATTATATCCTCAGTTAATCTGTTAGCTTCAACTAACCAAACACTCCCTGTCAGAGAGAAGCTGTCCTACGAAGGTCGATAACAACACGCTAATTATAGCCAAGTGTTTTCAGCCTGGGTACGTGCACGTTCACATGAAAGGGGTGGAGCTTGCAGCATCTGACCAATCACTACAATGGAGAAAACTGGCAGAGTGTCTTTCCAGGAGGAACATCTTATGATCTTATACTTACTGTATGAAAGGAGCTTCTTTTTATAAATAACATTTTATTGATTGATTGATTAAATAAATATCATGAATTTATATCCATGATGACTGTGAATAGCAACAGTAGTGCAGCGCACCAGGAGGCGGAGCTTTTATACTCCTTCAGATCTGATCCACTTCATAATCTGGTCTGACCAGGTCAGGTGTTACTGAAGTTTAAAATGATGAATAATTAAAATCCATAATTCAAACCAAAAACAACACAGTTGTTACAGAAAAGGTAGGAATGAAAGAACCCAGACAGGAAGCTGTTAATGTGTAAAAGTGTGAGATTATTTATGATATTAATCCATTAGATGGAATATCACATTTAATGGATTAATATCATGAATAATCTCATGCTTTTACACATTCACAGTCAGCTGATGAAGCCTGTGTCTAGATCTGTATGTGTGGACGAGTGAGGTCATAAATTAATTCATTCATTGAATTAATATATGACTTCACCCGTCTGTGCATATGATCTGTTATACTGACTGTAGATCAGTCTATCTGATATAAATCTATATGTTTACTAAATGATGTCATCAGTAAATGAAAGGATTGCATCAATATTCTGACTTTATCACTCACTAAGATCCGAGACAGAGGAAAAACCTGGTGCTGAGCAGGCAAGCCGTTCAGCATAAGTTGCCATGGTGATTTAGCTCTGTAAGACGTTAGCTTTGTAGTCCAGGACACACTGATTAAATCCTGGAAGTTAGCGTTAGATAAGAGGTAATCTAGATTAGTAACATACCCCATAAAACTCAATATCGTCCATCTGCGGCCAAAAATGGGCGTTTCCGTTTATCACGGGAACACCCCCTATCTGAAACAAGAATGCCCACCGCTTCTTCTTCGGCTGCTAGATGTGTAAAGAAAACAAGGTGGTGACACCTCCTGTCATAATATATCAGAGGAAATAAACATATAGCGTTTGCATCACAGTGTGGCATTTTGCATTAGCATCACAGTGTGTAGCATTTAGCGTTAGCATCACAGTGTGTAGCATTTAGCGTTAGCATCACAGTGTGTAGCATTTAACGTTAGCATCACAGTGTGTAGCATTTAGCGTTAGCATCACAATGTGTAGCACTAACTCTCATCCAGTCAGTGTGCTGATAAACTTCAGAGTTCCAGATATTTTTTTTGAAACTCAAAGCTTTGACATCTTTTATCTTCTATAATGTGTTTGCACTCTTTACCATGATACTCAGGTAGCGCTGTCTGTCTCACACTCATATCTTCAGCTCATCATCTCATGACGTGATCAGAGGTGAGACCACGTCAGAGCTCAGCACTCACACCTCTGTACATCAGTGTTACACTGTGTGTGTGTGTGTGTGTGTGTGTGTGTGCGCGTGTGCGTGTGCGTGCATGCGTGCGTGTGCGTGTGCGTGTGCGTGTGCGCAGCTTCAGGTTGGACTGGTTCTACATATTTTATCCAGTGAAGTAATGAGGGTGTGTTAGAGTCTCAGCATGTGACCAAACAAACAGTAAAAACTACTCATGTTGGTGGTTAAAGTTACCAACAAATGGTTTATCAGGTTATCAGTGAAGCTGTGCTTAAAAACAAGGTACGTTATGTTATGAATGAAAAAATATAATAGTTTTGGTAACACTTTAGATTAGGGAACATCTATTAACCATTAATTAGTTGCTTATTAGCATTAGTAACATATTGGTTCTTAATTAGTCACATTAAGTACTTATTAAGTACATATAATGCCTTATTCTTATTAATGCCTTATTATACACTTAATGGCAGTCTCACAGTCCAAACATGGTAGCATGTTGAGATCATAATTCATATACAACAACTTCCTTACTTACTACTAATAAGTAATAATTATGAGTTTATTGAGGGAAAACTCTTATTTAATGGCTTACTGGTTGTATATTAAGGCCATGTAGAATAAGGCATTAATAAGTATTTAATAATGACTAATTAAGAGTCAGTATGTTTAGTAATTGGAATGCTAACAAGCAACTAATTAATGGTTAGTAGGTGTTCCCTAAACTAAAGTTTTACCATTTGATTTATTTAGATCTTAATTTTATATAAATTACTATAAAATGACAAAACAACAAAAGTGTAAAAAATTATTACAACGTTGCTGAAAACTGAACGTAGTGGGCACCATCGCTCCGTAGGGGAGCTAAACTACAACGTTGGGGGTCCCTACGCTCAACAGCACTAGAGAGAACCCTGGAAATGTTACTTTTTTTCCACAAAATATTGTAAACAGAACTTTACAAATACTACTGTAAGGTTTTTTTCTGTCCTTTCTATTCATATCATTGAATTGAACAGATCTGAGGACAGATTACAACAATAATACTTTTTCTCAGTGTAGTTTATTCTTAGAGTTAGGGTTAGATTAGAGTTAAATTATATGTAATGTATGAGACTTGTGAGTGTTTGATGAATAGTTTGTTGAACTCAGCACTAAACATTAAATTCAAATGAAGATTGGTAGCAGCGGTGCTGTTGGATGCTGTTGGATGTCACGTTCAACACTGCAGACGCTCCAGGTGCAGGTGATCAGTGATGGAGGTGTAGAACTGATCACCTCCTGATAATGTGATAGTGTTGATGGGTTTAGTTCCTCCTGCTCTGCTCTGTGACTGATCAGCCTTTCTGGGAGCCAATGACCTCAGGTTGGTTAGGGGGGTCATTAGCCCCAGCTTCAGTACGTAACCGTATCCCTCTATGACCCATAGAGATGTTGTAATAAATCATCAGAGGTTGATCAATCATTTCTAATCATTGTAACACTCACCAATGGAGGCTCAGACAGCAGCTGGATGTGCACTGGGATGGCTTTAGTGCACGTTGTCTGTCGCTCCAACATTTACAATCACAGCATTAATCGGTAATTCATTCTGTGTGTCTGTACTCACATCTGTATGTGTGTCATCAAACCAGAACATTCTATTGGCTGTCTCTGTACATGTGACTTTTGGAACACATTTGGAAAATAGCCAACTTTTAACTCGTAACTCCTGTAATTCCACTAGAAACCAGCAGTTGTCACTGGTACCAAGTGACTGACCCTCCAACTGGAGGCATATATTTATATACCTATGTCATATAACATAATATAACTTATAACATATCACTTATTAATAAAATGCGTTTATAACCAAACCACCTCCAACAAGACAGAAGAAGAAGAAGGAGGAAACTACCACTAAATAAATCAGAAAAAGAAGAACAGGGGAAATGAACACTGTGTACATGCACCAATACATGTGTGTGTGTGTGTGTGTGTATCCAGTGAAGTAATGAGGGTGTGTTATAGTCCCAACACACACACACACACACACACACACACACACACACACACACACACACACACACACACACAAACAAAAGAACACAAACAAGTAAATACAAGTTAATTTAAATAAAGATCTTAGTAACAGGTTAAAAATACATATTATTAATATTATTAGATTAAAGGCATTGCACTAATAGCTTTAACCAAAATAAAAACAACAATAATTGAACTTAAACAGCTGCAGCTTGAAGACTTTAGTATAAACTGTAACTTTGATACTAAATAGAAACATTTAAAGTGGCTCTTGTGATAATTTAGCTCATCAAGTATTATTATTATTATTAGTATTATTATTAATACTAAAATATTTTACTATTCACATTTATATTTTGTGAAAAGATCCAAAACTTCCAGATTTAACATTAAATAAAAAAAATATCAGTAATGAACACACATCAACATCAAGCTAATCCTAATTGTATGAAACACAAACTGTGATGTCACTATGTACATTTGCATTAAAATACACAGTTACCTTAAAATGACGTTAAACTACAATGAAATAAATTAATAGACCACTGTTGCCATGCGATCAGCGTCTTTTTGTTAAGCTAGTTATTTATTTGATCTGTTTCTGTTTAGTGCTAGCTGCTAACAGCTAATGCTCTGCAAGCTGCTAACAGCTAACGCTCTGCTAGCTGTTAACAGCTAACTCTCTTGAAGTGTATCAAAGTATTTAACATCCTGATATTTTATACATCACAGCAAAGAGCTTAGAGGCCTTCATTTTTGAGTCAGTGTACCACTGAGATATATTTAAACTTGGGGGTCAAACAACAAGCTCCCTGTTTCACTGATTGATAGGTTGTCTTTTTTAGACATTTAAACCCCACTTTAATTCCAGGATGACCCCACATGGGGTCCTGACCCTAAGGTTGAAAAAAAAACACAATAACCTAATGACTCCATATCTATTGCTTATATTTTATAAATCTGTTCTACTATATTTTTATGGTTTATTGAATATTGTGTTTGTGACATATTTTTGCTACAATTTAAGGAGCAGCTGGTATTTTTTTTAATTTTTTTTGTTTTGTTTTTTTGGGGGGGGTATTACTAACACACAGACAAAGCAAACCTGTACAAAGGTTAATAAAAGGTAAATATAGAATAATTAGAATCATGGGGACACGCTGGCTATACCTATTTACTCCTGCTCCAAGTCACATCTACAGTTCAGACTGTAGCAGCACATGTGGGTCGTACCATTAGCACTGTTTTAAAGGGTGCAGCATTAATAATTGTGTAAAACTGTGATTAACAACCAGCTTATTTTCACACAGGGCCCTTTTCATTCACATATAAACAATCTAAAAAGGTTTAAAATGCATCTTTGTACATATATATAGACTTCTGAACCCCTCGCCCTGCCTTAGGCCCTTGGTACTCAGTACCCTTTATCCCCCCAGTCCAATGCCCCTGGTGAAAAGAATGATATTTGATTTGATTTGATTTCAAACATGAACACAACAGCAATCTGTATCTCATAATGAAAAAAATAATGACAATAATATTAATAGTAATAAAAAATGAAAATAAATCAACCAAATCAAAGAGAACAAATGGTATAAAAATCCTGCTGGTGAAGCCTGTACATGTTCTAAAATCAATCAATCAATCAATCTTTTATTTGTATAGCGCCAAATCATAACCAATGGTATCTCAAGACACTTTACAGTAGAGCAGTCTTAAGGACGGACTCTTCATTTTATGGATACACACATATGCATATATACGTATATACACATACATATGAATCCCACACCCAACATGAATTCATCATGGCGGCAAGGAAAACCTTCTGTTAAGCAGCAGGAAACTTGTGTGGATCCCATTCCTATGATGAACAGCCATCCACGTTATGCTGTGTTGGGTGTGTGCAGAGGAAAAGGTGGAGACAGAGTTGTTGAGACTCTGTAACTCCACACTAAGGATCCCACGGACGTGGGCGTGGAGGACTCCGCCTCTGTAACATGGTCTCATTCATGAGATGTCATAACAGTGACTGTGCCATGTTTTCTGATAGTAGAGATGCTCCCTCCAAAGTAGGATGGATTCCATCTCTTCCTATCAGGTTCGGTTTTCCCCAGAAGGATCTCCAATTATCAATGAAGCCCACCTCGTTTTCTGGACACCACCTCGATAGCCAGCGGTTAAATGATCACATGCGGCTATACATGTCATCACTGGTCAGATTTGGTAAGGGACCAGAGAAAATTACGGAGTCCGACATTGTTTTAGCATAAGCACAAACTGATTCAATGTTCACTTTGGTTGCTTCCAACTGACGACGTCGGGAGTCATTAGTGCCAACATGGAGGACTATCCTATCAAACTTACGGTTACTCTTTGCCAGCAACTTTAGATTTGATTCTATGTCGCCCGCTCTGGCCCCTGGGATGCACCTCACGATGCCCACTGACTTCACAAGCTTCACGTTTCTCACTATGGAGTCGCCAATTATCAGAGTTTGTTCCCCGGTGAGTGTGTTGTCCTCACAGAGGGGGGAGAACCTGTTTGAGACGTGAACATGGTGGTGTCCCGAGCGGCTTTTTGACCTTCGACTATGCTTACCACGGACAGTAACCCAATCATTGCTTGCCGGGGGGGAGGCTAAGCTAGAGCTAGCACGGTCCGCACCGGCTAGGTCCTGCTTGCTAGCTTCGGTTTTGGTATCAGGGGTGCGGAACCGCTTCTCCAGATTGTTGATCCTCGCCTCCATATCTAACAGTACGCTACACTTTATGCAACTACCGTTGTCCCTAAAGGAGGATGAGGAGTAACTAAACATCTGACACACCGGGCAGGAGAGCAGAGGGGAGGAGAGAGAAGCCATAGGTGCTCAATTTAAGCTAAGCTAAGCTAAGGACAAAAGGAAGTTTAAAGGAGATTACACTGCCTATAAGCGGCGAGATTGCTTTTTACTTATCCTTCCTACGTTTAACTGTACGGTAAAAAATTAAAACAAGTGTTTTCAAGGCTAAAATATCAATGACAACAAGTTTGATTAGAGTTAGCAGAACACAGTAGTAGAGCGCTGCAAGCAGCGGTAGAGCGTAAACAGGAAATGATCAATACGTCACCACGTCAGCACGTCACCAGCCACCAGCTAGTGACGTGCTGACGTGTAGGAGTAGGAGGAAGTATATAATTATATGATCCTACCACATGTAATATCTAGTACTATACATATCATCTTCTTATAATATACACCTATTTACACTATAAATATACAGTATATACAGTATATACACATAACTCATTGATATATATATCTATATCATTATACAATAAATGTGATCAACTATACATTCATCTGTCCACACATACACACGTATATACACACACACACATATATATATATATATATATATATATATATATATATATATATATATATATATATATACATATATATATATATATATATATATATAAATATATAAATATACACACATACGTACACAGACACCTACACAATAGATTGAGAGAAGAGAGGGAAAACGAGAGAGAAAAAAGAGAATTAAATAAAAATACATTAATTCATTAATAAATAAAAAAACATTATAAATAAAAGGAAGGCGAATCAATGATAGTTTCAACCTGGAGCCCAGCACCCAGGCCCACCCACAGGTCTCCTCTATACCTCCTTTTTCTGTTTTGTTTCAAATCAACTAAAGAATATTTTAGAAGTAAATATACATTTTATTTTGTGGAGAAAGATTAATTTACCTGACATATATCTATTTTAATTCAACATGCCAGCTAAATATTTATGCTTGATATGTGGCAAGAAATTAGCAATTAGCATGTGTTGACTGACATTATGTGTTATCAAATTCAAGATATTTTTTTTTGTAGCCCTTCAGATATGTTGTATTAAATAATATTCTTTACATAACATTATTCAATATAATTTTAACTGTATAACATTTTATACACTATGCAGGGCCGTGCAGAGACCTTTGGAGGGGCAGGTGCTCAAAGTTAAAAAGGGGCACATGGAGCACTATTGATAATAGCAAATGACAACATTTAAAGTGTTGCTAAGCAACAGAGGCAATAATCATAATAACCAGAATCATAAACAATGACAACAAGGGAAATTGTGAGATAAAAAGAATAAAATGAATGGTTGTAAATGTACTAATATGTGCTTGTGTGAGGTTTAGTGGATAGTAAAGGAGGTGTAGTGGTGATGTGGTTGGTACTCAGAGAAAAAAACCTACAAATACTCATGGATAAAAGAATAAAGGATCATAAACAGGATATTTAAGGTACAGCTCAGAGGGATTAGGTGTGTGAGAAATCTATGAATGAGAACCAAATGGAGGGTGTTTGGGGGTGGGGAGGTGATCTGGCAGAAGGTTCTTCCAGTGTTTGATGTGTTTGAACTTTTTACATTTCCAGTTAATGAGGATAGTATATATATAGATATATGTAAAACACTGTTTATAACCTTTTCCTCTTTTATAACACTTAGAACATAATTGTACATTTTGTTATATATACAGTATATATATATATATATATATATATAGTGTGTGTGTGTGTGTGTGTGTGTGTGTGTGTGTGTGTGTGTGTGTGTGTGTGTGTGTGTGTGTGTGTAGGTGTGTCTCTGCTATGGATCAGGACACGGTGCAGGAACAACATGAGATCCAGGCTGAAGATCAGAGGTGAGACCACGTCAGAGCTCAGCACTCACACCTCTGTACATCAGTGTTACACTGTGTGTGTGTGTGTGTATGTGTGTGTTCAAGGACCAGGAAGCAGCTCATACCTGGACCTGGACCTGGACCCACCCTCCTTTGGAAGTAACGAGTCCATGGACAGACACCTTGACTTCAAAGGTGGTCCATCTACTGACCCACAGTGAGTCCACATAAAGAAGGTTGCTGGTTGTCTTCCTGATGGTCCAGGGGCCTCATTTATTGATCCGTTCATAAAACTGGTTCTAAATACGTTCAGACCAATGAAATGTAGAATGTGCACCAGAACAAAAAGAATCAGTATTTATGAAGCGTGTGGACAGAGGTCGTACACACAGCAGTGTTGATTCATCTCTCAGTCCATGTGGACTAAAGTGTCAATCACTTTTCTTTGTTTTCACACTAAATACACTCACCATCTATTTCCTCAGTCACTAGTTATTATTATTAATAATTATACATTATTATAATTAGTTCACCACCTGATAAACACTAAACTTTTACAGCACATTTTTCAAACACTAACACACTTTAGGACCAATGCTTGTTAACAATATAAAATAAAGTGTATTAATCTCTGATCAATGAATGGATCATATACTGTGTGGTAAACAGAGGAGATAAACACGTATATTTATATAAACATATTATTACTGATGGTTTAAACACATGGAGACTGTGATCATCTCAATAAAAAGTACAGGATACTTTACAGTTTTTTATTGATAACAATCATTGGTGGAAAGTGAAGTCACATGATCTAAACTCTAACACATGTCCATCTGTCCAAAGCACAAATGTTGTTAATTACTGTAAATGACTGATTTAGTCTTTATTACATCATATACAATCATTTAGAACCATCAAAGATCTTATTTTATAATCAAACCTGACATAAATCATTCAAAGTTAAAGATCAGATGTATTTAATGTAATGCTCTTTGTTGTTAGTATTGTGTAGTTCAGTGTGTGTTTCTATGGTAACACTATGTGTTAGTGTTGTGGTTCAATGAGCTTCTGTTGAGACGTGTATGAAGTGTTTAGTTGATGATGAGATTAACTGTTGATCTGAGATCATGATGGACATGTGTTAGAGTTTAGATCATGTGACTTCACTTTCTACCAATAATTGTTAGCAATAAGACACGCCTCCAATTGACCATATATGGTAGCAGCATCACTTTAAGAATGAGTGAACAGTGGATTCTGACACGACCAAAGCTGTGTGTGTGTGTGTGTGTGTGTGTGTGTGTGTGTGTGTGTGTGTGTGTGTGTGTGTGTGTGTGTGTGTGTGTGTGTGTTAGAGTCCCAGCATGTAACAGACAAATGGTAAAAACTACTCATGTTGGTGGTTAAAGTTACCAGCAAATGGTTTATCAGGTTATCAGTAAACCTGTGCTTAAAAACAATTTGAATTTGAGTTTTATTTTGATAGTCTTAGAATAACAAAGCAGAACAAACACTCAATTGTGTAATTCTTCAGCTGAAAGTGTGTAGGTTGAAGCAAAGCTTATATATACAGTAGCTACCCTATCACAATAAAACTAAACAAGGTTCTCTACTAGGGATGTAACGATTCACTCAACTCCCGATACGATTCGATTCGCGATACTGGGTTCACGATACGATTCTCTCGCGATTTATTTTACAAAATGGGACTAGACAAATTTTTTTATTGGGAAAAAAACTAGAAAATACTATAATATTTTCATTTTATTTTTCATTGTCAAAAGAATTCCTTGATAAACAATTCAAAACAATGCAATTTAACTAAAAATAAATCTTGAATGAAATAAATAAAGGAATAATACAAATGAAAATGAAGCCTATTTATTTAAATTATGGTTCTATAAGAAAACAGTGCAAAACTGCATAATAGTTCTTTTTCTTTTAAAAGTGCAACTGAAAATGTATTTTGTGCCTTAACAATTGGACTTTAAAAAAAAAAAAAAACGTGATTACACTGATTTACGTCATATTTGTTTGGACCAGCAGAGGACGCTGTTAACACAGTGGTCGGTTGACATGCAGATATCTTGCAGTGAAGAAGAGAAGCTTTGCTAGCAGACAGAACTAATAGAAAAACATGACTTTTACAGATAGTCAAGTAATATTACAGATATTATTTCGGTGCTAAAGGGGTAATGAATCATTTATTAACATATTTTAGAGTAGAAGGCGGCCAGAAAGAAAGTATTAGCAGACTCCGCCCGCCGCCTACACTTGTGGATAGCTGGTTAAAAAAAGTACTACGATTCAATTTTCAGAAAATCGATATCAACCGTGATACCTATGAATCAATTTTTAACTGCCTTACGGTTAATCGTTACATCCCTATTCTCTACATAATATCACACACACAAAACAATATTTTACTTATATTACTATTTTCACAATAAACATTCAATATATATTCTGCACAAATTTTATATATGTAGTTTATACATTCACATCAAACATATATACTGTACATACATACACGGATGTATATGACATGTACATCATATTAATATGAAACTATTTTATATTTATGACACAAATGTCATCAAATACATTTAGAGTGGCAATATATAGTGGTTAGCACGTCCGCCTCACAGCAAGAAGGTTCTGGGTTCAAGCCCTGGGGTGGACACCTGGGTCCTTTCTGTGTAGAGTTTGCATGTTCTCCATGTGCTGCGTGGGTTTCCTCCAGGTACTCCGGCTTCCTCCCACAATCCAAAAACATGACTGTAAGGTTGATTGGAGTCTCTAAATTGGATGAAAATGGATGGATGGATGTACATATTATATATTAATGCTGTCCTAGGTAAAATAATTGTTCTTCTTTCTTTATACTTACTAACGATATATGATTTCAAAAGCTTTTTAAACTGGTTTATGTTGGTGCTTTGTTTTATTTCATCCTTTAGACAGTTCCATAATTTAACCCCTGATATTGTTATACTCATCTTTTTCAATGTTGTCCTAGCATATTGTATATTTAGATGTAGTTTTACTCTTAAATTATTTTCCCCTTCTCTCTCTAAAAATCTTTTCTCAACCCTTTTGGAAGTAAACCTTTACTTGTTTTATAAATCATTTGGACAGTTTAGAGTTTGATGAGATCTGGTGTTTTTAACAATAATCCGTGTGTGTTCTCTGTATCCTGTGTTATGTATCAGTCTGATGGATCTTTTTTACATTGTGAATAACGGTTGGATCTTTGTCATGTATGTATTTCCTCAAACTTCAAGATAGTAAATTAAATATGGTAAAACAAGTGTATAATAGAGTGTGCAATGCTTTTTTTTATTAAGAATGAGCCTTGTTTTGCCCAGAACAGCAATATAAATACTCCTCACCGTCTTCCCTTTAATGTATTTAATGTGTGACTTCTAGTAGATCCCGTGGTCCAAGATCACACCAAAAAATGTGACTTTGTTCACTCTTTCTATGTTAATATTGTCTATATTTACTTTTACATCTTTATTTTATTTTTTTCTGATTTCCAAATAACATAAAATTAGTTTTTTAGGTTTAATGGTTATTTATTATTTTTTTAGTTTACACATCTCCATAGCGACCATCCTCAAGAGCTGCCATCAGTCCACATCAGTACAAAGCATATTGGTACCATCTGCAAATAACACATATTTTAGTTTTTCACTTACTTTACAAATTACATTCATATACATTATGAAAAATTTTTTCCCCAAAACTGACCCCTGTGGTACCCCAGATTTAATATTTAAACAACCTGATTTGGTCTGTCATATCTGTACAAATTGTTTTCTGTTGCATAAATTACTGTTTATCCAGTCCAAAACATTACATTACATTACCCCTTTTCCTTTTTTCTTATAAGTATATTGTAGTAAACTGTATCAAACGCCTTAAGATCTGAGAACACTCAATACCAGGTTATTTTTTTATTAAATCTGTTAGTGCTTGTGCTGTTGATCAATTATTCCTGAAACCAAACTACCTATATGTTAATAATTCTTTTTTTTTTTTTTACAAAACCATCAAATCTATTTATAAATATGATAAATTGATAAAGCGTTGCCTCGGCTCCTTGTGACAGTGAGACATATAATAATAATATATTACATCAAAGACGAAACAGGCAAACACATATGACACCAATCCATGTACTGATAGTTCTTTGGTTATTTAGTTTCAATTCTTTATTTATTTATTTTTTAAGTATTATGAAGTTTGTTTCCAATTTGAGGGTCACTTGGTAACAGCAACAACTGCTGGATTTTAACGGTATTGCACAAGTTACAAGTTTAAATATTACAGATTGCATTCTCCAAATGTGTTCCAAAAGTCACATGCACAGAGACAGCCAATAGAATGTCCTGGTTTGATGACACATACATACGGATGTTAATACAGACACAGAATAGATTACATACAGACAACTATGTTTACAAATACTTATTCTACACTCGGATTGAAACACAGACACAGAGATCAAAATACAGACACACAGATTGGATAAAACACACATAAATAGTTTTGTTGCAAAAATAGCCCCAATTCACTGTTCTACCACTAGGTGTTTATATTATATTTAGATTTACACCTGTTTCTACGTTCACACACAACTTTATCAATAACATATTTTGATTTGAATGATCTGTGCTTATCAACATGTAATAAATGAGGCTTCAGGTTCTTCACACTCAAAACTCTGTATGTGTTTGAACCAGAACCGAGCCCAGACTAAGTGGACCTGGACCTGAAACAAGTTGTGTGTCCTTTAGAAGTAACAAGTCCATGGACAGACTCATTGACTTCAAAGGACGACAATCTACTGACCCACAGTAAGTGAACATAAATAAGGTTGTTTGTTTTCTTCCTGATGTTCCAGGTTCTTCACACTCCACACTGATAAAGCATCAGTAAACATGACTCATCAATTTTGATGGACTATGTTTGTTATTTGAAGTGGTGTTGATGTAAATCTCAGCAAACAGTGGAAGGTGAAAGAGAAAAGGCTTTATAGGAATAGTCTCCAGTGTGTAGGTGAGTCTTAGACAGTGTGTGATCTTCAGATTAGTGAAGGATTGAATCCAAATAAATCCTCAGTCCAACAGACTTGTTCTCCTGTTCAGTGGAAACATGCTGAGATGTTCCACACGTGAGCTGAGCTCCAAAGGCTGCTCCACACTCACTGCACTGTGGCTCTGCAGGACATCACCCACTGTTACTGATGTTCACATGATGTTAGCAGAGCTTCCTGTGCTTTCCTCCAGCTGCTCCTCAGCATGTCTGAGTGTCTGTGTCTTCTCCACAGCAGCTTGGAGGGTGTGGATGGTTCCTCTGGAGCTGATCCTGACTCCATCTTTACGGTGTGTACGTCTACAAAGACACTAAACCTGTGTCAGCCTGTGATCAAACTACTGTACACACACACACACACACACACACACACACACACACACACACACACACACACACACACACACACACACACACAGATGATTGCAGCAGGCCTTCACTCATCACCTTTAATGTGTTTGTGTTCCAGCTGCTGGAGGACAACATCATCAGCTTTGTTAAAGCTGAACTCAAGCACATGCAGAAGATTGTGGATGGAGATGATCCAGAGTGCTCAGAGAGTCAGATGGAGGGTGAAGATGAGGAGCAGAGGAGGAGCAGGGAGGCCTTTCTGAACATCACACTGTATTTCCTGAAGAGGATGAAGCAGGAGGAGCTGGCTGAGCGTCTGCAGAGCAGTAAGAGCATGTGAACATCTTCACTGTGAGGAACATCACATGAAAGACACAAAGCTGGCTTTTCTTTTTCAAAGCATGATTCAATCAGTCACATTTAATCTGAGAAACCATCCAGACTGAGAACATCACACACTTTGATCTCCAATGTTCAAACCTGCTCTGACTTCTCCACTCTAACATTAAGTTTGTCTTCATTCAGGAACAAAGGCTCATCAATACAAACATGAGCTGAAGTCCAAGCTGAAGAAGAAATTCCAGTGTGTGTCTGAGGGTGTGGCTAAAGCAGGAAGTCAAACTCTCCTGAAGGAGATCTTCACAGAGCTCTACATCACAGAGGGAGGGGGTGGAGAGGTCAACCAGGAACACGAGGTCATACAGATAGAAACAGCATCCAGGAGATCAGACACAGCAGAAAGAGCCATCACACTAGAAGAGCTCTTTAAAGCCCCTCCTGGAAGACCTCGACCAATCAGGACAGTGATGACAAAGGGCGTGGCTGGCATTGGGAAAACACTCTTAACACACAAGTTCACTGTGGACTGGGCTGAAGACAAAGCCCAGCAGGAGGTCCACTTCACATTCCCACTAACCTTCAGAGAGCTGAACGTGCTGAGGGAGAGGAGCTTCAGCTTGGTGGGACTTGTTGATTACTTCTTCTCTGGAAGCAAAGAAGCAGGAATCTGCAGCTTCCAGGACGTCCTGGTTTTGTTCATCTTGGATGGTCTGGATGAGTGTCGGCTCTCTCTGTACTTCCTCAGCACTCAGACCCTGACAGATGTCTCAGAGTCCACCTCAGTGGAGGTTCTGCTGATAAACCTCATCAGAGGAGAACTGCTTCCATCAGCCCTCCTCTGGATAACCACACGGCCTGCAGCAGCCAATCAGATCCCTCCTGAGCATGTGGACATGGTGACAGAGGTCAGAGGGTTCACTGACCTTCATAAGGAGGAGTACTTCAGGAGGAGGTCCACAGATAAAGAGCAGGTCAGCAGGATCATTTCCCACATCAGGACGTGTCGTAGCCTCCACATCATGTGCCACATCCCGCTCTTCTGCTGGATCACTGCTACAGTTCTGGAGGACATGTTGAAGAGCAGAGAGGAGGGAGAGCTGCCCAGGACTCTGACTCAGATCTACAGCCACTATGTGGTCCTTCAGAACAAAGTCAAGATGGTGAAGTTTGATGGAGGAGCTGCCACAGATTCACACTGGAGTCCACAGAGCAGGAAGATGATGGAGTTTCTGAGAAAACTGGCTTTTGAGCAGCTGCAGAAAGGAAAGCTGATCTTCTATGAGAGTGACCTGACAGAGTGTGGCATGGACCTCAGAGCAGCCTCAGTGTGCTCAGGAGTGTTCACACAGGTCTTCAGAGAGGAGAGCAGCCTGTACCAGGACAAGGTGTTCACCTTCATCCACCTGAGCCTTCAGGAGTTTCTGGCTGCTCTTCATGTCCATCAGACCTTCATCAGCTCTAAAGTCAACCTGCTGAAACATAAACCACAGAAGAAGAAGATGTCTACAACTCAAAAACCAACTCTGAACCTTCTCCACCAGAGTGCTGTGGACGAGGCCTTACAGAGTCCAAACGGACACTTGGACTTGTTCCTCCGCTTTTTGCTGGGTCTTTCACTGCCGACCAATCAGAGGCTCCTACAAGGCCTGCTGACACAAACAGGAAGTGACTCACAGAACAATCAGAAAACAGTTGAATACATCAAGAAGAAGCTGAGTGAGAGTTTGTCCACAGAGAGAAGCATCAACCTGTTCCACTGTCTGAATGAAGTGAATGATCACTCTCTGCTGGAGCAGATCCAACAGTCCATGAGATCAGGACGTCTCTCCACAGAGAAACTGTCTCCTGCTCAGTGGTCAGCTCTGGTCTTCATCTTACTATCATCACAAGAACATCTGGATGTCTTTGACCTGAAGAGATTCTCTCCTTCAGAGGATACTTTTCTGAAGCTGCTCCCAGTGATCAAAGCCTCCAAGAAAGTTGAGTATGTGACTTTAGAACATGTCTTTAATTCTGTCACAGACAAACATCTGTAAGGTTTCTCTGTTTCTTCATCAGGTTGAGTTCCTGTGGTCTCTCAAAGAGAAGCTGTGCAGCTCTGTCCTCAGTCCTCAGCTCTCAGTCCTCCAGTGTGAAACATCTGGACCTGAGTAACAATGATCTGCAGGATTCAGGAGTGAAGCTGCTGTGTGAAGGACTGAAGAGTCTTCAATGTAAACTGGACTCTCTCAGGTCAGTGGATCACATGTTCCATCAACATTGTCCTGTTCCTCGTCTCCTCACTTGTTTCCTGAGTTGTAGATGTTTTTTTCTGAATCCAGTCTGTCAGGTTGTGTCATCACAGAGGTGGGCGGGGCTTCTCTGGCAGCAGCTTTGAGCTCCAACTCCTCCAGTGTGAGAGAGCTGGACCTGAGCTACAACCATCCAGGAGACTCAGCAGTGAAGCTGCTCTCTCAGACACTGAACACTCTGAGGTGAGACACATCACAGCAGCTCATCACATGTTCACATCAATCCCCATCACATGTGTGACAGAGAGCTGTATCAGAGGAATGTGATGAAGGTGTGAGAGGTGGGACACTAAAGGAGGAGGACTGGGACAGGTCAGAGGGATGAAGAACAGAGATAAGAAGGTAGTGAGGAGTGAGGAGAGGCTGATGGAGAACTATGAGGAGCTGATGAAGGAATGAGAGAGAAGATCAGAGGAGGTGGAACCAATCAGTGAGGATTGTGTTCATACAAAAATATAACTATATCTTATGGAATTACATTTAAATCTTTTCTCTGACACAACAAAAGTTAGGGATGAACTGAAATGTAAATTACTGGTCGAAAACCTAAATAACATTACATTTCCAGCTCTAAATGTTACTAACCACTAAAATTAAAACATTGCAATTGTCTAAATTATTACCAATGTTTCAAATAATCAATCAATTAAAAGGTAGGGGAGGGGATTTTTTCCAGAATTTTTTTTTTAAGTTTTTGGTTGAAATTGTCTTAATGTTCTGACATAAATTAAGTTCTTATGTGCTCTGAAAAAGGAACAAAAAAAATCCATCAAGTGTAGCAGCTGTAAACCTGTAAAAACTTTGACCAATAATAAAATTATAAATTAAATTATATAAAAATAATTTTTTTATTAACCAATCAAGTCTTTCTGTCTCCGTGCTGGTTCTCCACCCCTCGCGTGCACAAGCCCACACTAAAAGTGGTGACGAACTTAAAACAGAGTTTTTAGTTACATTTTTGAACCCACCACCCGTAACTTATTATATTTATTAAAAAATAAATAAATCATAAAGTGAAACATAGACTAAATCAAATACTTATCCAATGGTTTCTGTTCTCAGCTGGTGATGTCTGTATCCTGTGAACAAGAAACTACAACATTTATATACATTTCAAAGGTTGATTATGATTTTTTTTTTTAAATAATTCAAGTAATAATTTCTATCTAATTCTATCCATCTCTACTGATATTTATATAGATTACAAGGGAACAGATTTTTGATTGTATTTATGTCTTTATTATCTCTCTAAAGAGTCCTAGTTAAATCTATAGACCACGTACCATGTACAGTTCAGCCCCCCCACCTTTGATTAGACGTTTTAGGTGGTGAGGTTGTTTTTATAACCTCAGGTGATCAGCCATTGTTCTGCATTCTGGGCCAGGGTCTATACAGTATATATGATTCCTCAATATATGAAATAATGTTATCCATGTCTGTTATTAAGATCATTTGTTCATTTACCTTTTAACTCAAAAATATGACTTTTATTCAAGCTACAACTGTAAAGTGTTAGGGAGTGTTACAAAAAAAATAAAGTCAATCAACTCTAATCATCAAAAGATAGAAAACAGTATGAAATCTGTATTTATGATATCCAAAAGTTATTCTAATTGTAAATTCAAAAATATCAACGTATGACCAACAAGAAAAAGTTTTTAGTAATTCCTTAAATAGAAAGATCCTAACCCATCTTAAATTAAAACTATTTAAAGAATTAAACAATAACTGGTATGTATGTATGTATGTGTGTATATGTGTATGTATGTGTGTATGTATATACAGTATGTGTGCAAACAGCTATCCTTCTATCACATGATCACTCACTCAAAGACACGCCCTGGTACATTTTTCACTCACAACATGTTTCTCTCAGACATACATAAAGTGTCATCATCCATCAATCAATCACTCTATGACACGCCCACTGGCACACTCACACTCATAACACGTTTCTCCCATACATACAGCGTGTCATCATCCTTATTCATTCACCCACACATACATACAGTCTGACCCTACATGGGGTCATGGGGTCAGACTGGAATTAAAATGGGGTTTAAACGTCTAGTAATTGGTTAAAAAGTCGGTAAAACTCATTAAGAATTTATTTTAAAAGTTTTTTGAATTATTGTTTTTCAAATACACAATACAAATACAGTAAATATCAAATTTCTGTATCCTGTACTTTAACTTTCTTAAATAAATAAATCTAGTTCATAAAAAAATAGTATATAAATATCAAATCCTGGCTACTCTGTATCTGTAACACACTTTAATAAACATGATCAAAAATTAATTCTAGAAAAAAAATGTCTCTGTAGTCGCTGTACATTTGTGATATTAAAATGGGGTCACGACCTAAAAAAGGTTGGGAACTTCTGGGTTAATGTGAAGACAAAATACAGCTTAGATAATAATACTAGTATAGTTTCCGGGTGAAAAAAAGTGTACATATTGAATATTACAGGAGGGGCCCAACAAGATGGTTTGTACCCAGGGCCCAAAATGTGGTGCTACGCCCCTGGTGCACACTCACCGCCAGGGTCTGTAACGCACAGACATCATCAGTTCTCAGATGAATATATGCACTATTAGCTAAACTTCACAAAAACACTATAACAATGCAATAGATTAGATCAGCTGACATGAACCTGAGTCACTGCACCATCTATGTTTACGTCACGTGACTCCAAAATCCTTTTATGCACACCACAAGGAAATAATCTGACTATTTAAACGTTATTTAACAACTCTCCACATCCATTACACACAGAACACACAATCATAATAACACACTCCATCTCCATCACCACCACCACCTTGTAAAAATACTGTAGTGTGACGTTAAACTGTACGAATAGATATGAAAGTGTACGGTGGCACCATGCTCTTACTTTGAGCTGCAGGGAGGGTTGCCATGGTTACAGGTGTCCAAATGTGGAGGTGTGCTCTGGGGGCGTGGAGATAAAGTCTCTCATGAGGGGACGAATGTCCAGGGAGTTCAGAATCTGTGTGTGGGTGTGCATCAGAGAAAGGTGTGTGAGTCTTTTCTGGGTCATGGTGCTGCGTACACATGTCTTCAAAAGTCAACGTTAACCTGTGTTGATTAGTACTAAAATAATTACATTCAAATACAAAATACACGTAATAGCCTACGTGTGTCAAAATCATTTCCCTAAATATTCATAAGGAATTTATAGATTGTGCTAAATGTTTTTCATAGGTTACATTTAATCGCCTACATTCTGGCCAATAGGGGGTGCTGCAACACCCCCAGCACCCCTACTTCCTGTAACCCTGCTGAATTAAGTCAGTTTTCTTCAGAAAAACTCCATCGTGTTCCAAGCATATGGTTGGTGTTTAGTCTGGAGATGCTGCTGGAGATGGGAGGGCTTTATGGCGCTGTTAGCTAGCAGCTAGCCACATAAAAAGCACTGGGCTAACGGAGGGTCCTGTGAAGTGCAGGTGAAGCCCATCCCAACGTACTCCTCATGGAACTGTCTGGATTTCTGTGCTTCAGCTTTTTTCTTCTGCATCTTTAGCCGAAGGCGCTTTTTGAATTTTATCATTTTAGTTCATGTTATTATCATCATTTTTATCATTATCATTTTTAAAAGAAAATACATGTTTTAAAATCCACATTTTTTTCATGATTTTATTTGTACATTTTCCACACTCAATCTCTCACGCACCCCTGCAGTGCTGTTACTTACCCTAGGGGTTCACGTACCCCATTTGAGAAACACTGATTTAAATGACATTAATATTTCAGTCGAATAAATCTGTTACAGATATAAACGACAAAACTATGAAGCATTAGATTTTACATATTTTATAAATATTCAGTTACTGTTGATAAAACTGACTTAATATACAATATATATATATATATATATATATATATATATATATATATATATATATATATATATATATATATAATAGTGTATATTTTAGTTTTTATTAGTCAGTGAAGATAAAAATATATGTTGATATAGTTTTTGTTAACATGTATTTTTTTTTAAATTAGTCGTAGTTTAGTTATTGTCACTTGAAAAACTTTAATCAACAAAAACTATGATGAAAATGTTTAATCGACTAAATAAACAGTGGAAAGTGCAAACCTCCACCAAGCTCTGAACCTCCTTTTCACAGATATTATCAGTTATCAATGATCAATGATCCTGATCATGGTACCATGATCATTAACACTTTAGAGGCTTGGAACCACATTTATATCCCATTAATAAACATCTAGTAGGTCACAATGTATGGACACACTTTAAAAAAAGAAAATAAATCAATGAAATACACAATCTGGATCTGATCTGGATGAAACTCAGTGGGATTATTGATTAACCACCCAATATAACTGAGTCACATTTTATACAGATCCATCAATTACAAACCCAGATATGAATTTATATGATGATGAGAGATAGGCATTTTTTATCTTTGAAACTGATCAGAATCAGTTTATTGATCAGGAGTCCCTCTGGCAGCTGAAATCTTTCCTCCTTGGTGGAGGTAATAAAGCAGATGAAGTGTACGGCAGAGGTTTGAATCCTGTCAATAATGTGATGATGATGATTATTATTATTATTATTATTATTATTATTATTAATAATAATAAATGAATGTCTTTCTCCCACAGACTGAGTTCCTGTGGTCTCTCAGAGAGAAGCTGTGCAGCTTTGTCCTCAGTCCTCAGCTCTCAGTCCTTCAGTGTGAAACATCTGGACCTGAGTAACAATGATCTGCAGGATTCAGGAGTGAAGCTGCTGTGTGAAGGACTGAAGAGTCCTCACTGTAAACTGGACTCTCTCAGGTCAGTGGGATCACATGTTCCATCAATATTGTCCTGTTCCTCGTCTCCTCACTTGTTTCCTGAGTTGTGGATGTTTTTCTGAATCCAGTCTGTCAGGTTGTGTCATCACAGAGGTGGGCGGGGCTTCTCTGGCAGCAGCTTTGAGCTCCAACTCCTCCAGTGTGAGAGAGCTGGACCTGAGCTACAACCATCCAGGAGACTCAGCAGTGAAGCTGCTCTCTCAGAGACTGAACACTCTGAGGTGAGACACATCACAGCAGCTCATCACATGTTCACATCAATCCCCATCACATGTGTGACAGAGAGCTGTATCAGAGGAATGTGATGAAGGTGTGAGAGGTGGGACACTAAAGGAGGAGGACTGGGACAGGTTAGAGGGATGAATGACAGAGATAAGAAGGTAGTGAGGAGTGAGGAGAGGCTGATGGAGAACTATTAGGAGCTGATGAAGGAATGAGAGAGAAGATCAGAGGAGGTGGAACCAATCAGTGAGGATTGTGTTCATACAAAAATATAAATATATCTTATGAAATTATATTTTAATTTTTTCTCTGTCACAAGTTATCAAGTCAAAAAATTAGGGATGAACCGAAATGTAAATTACTGGTCGAAAACCCAAATAAATGATTGCATTTTTAGCTCTGAATGTTACAAACCACTAAAATTAAAACATTGCAATTGTATAAATGAATACCAATGTTTCAAATAATCAATCGATTAAAGGTAGGGTAGGGGATTTTTTCCAGATACTCTTTTTAAGTTTTTGGTTGAAATTGTCTTAATGTTCTGACATAAATTAAGTTCTTATGTGCTCTGAAAAAGGAACAAAAAAATCCATCAAGTGTAGCAGCTGTAAACCTGTAAAAACTTTGACCAATAATAAAATTATAAATTAAATTATATAAAAATAATTTTTTTATTAACCAATCACGTCTTTCTGTCTCCGTGCTGGTTCTCCACCCCTCGCGTGCACAAGCCCACACTAAAAGTGGTGACGAACTTAAAACAGAGTTTTTAGTTACATTTTTGAACCCACCACCCGTAACTTATTATATTTATTAAAAAATAAATAAATCATAATTAAAGTGAAACATAGACTAAATCAAATACTTATCCAATGGTTTCTGTTCTCAGCTGGTGATGTCTGTATCCTGTGAACAAAAAACTACATTTATATACATTTCAAAGGTTGATTATGATTTTTTAAATATTTCAAGTTATAATTTCTATCTAATTTTATCCATGTCTACATATTTATTTATCTATCTGAGGATATAAATACACATAAGGGTTTTAGTTGTGAGATTTTTAGAACATAAAGAGAGGAAAATGATAATATTCTACACAGTTGTAACATAATATTCAAACTGACAGAGATTATTAAAAAAGTAAGTGAATAAAAAAGTAAGAAAATAACCCAAAGAACTGTAAAGTAAATCAAATCATTAGACTAAAACAGTAATTAGAATAAAACAGAAATGTAACCAGGTGTTATGTTAATTTATGCCTCTACTAATATTTATATAGATTACAAGGGAACAGATTTGTGATTGTATTTATGTCTTTATTATCTCTCTAAAGAGTCCTAGTTAAATCTATAGACCACGTACCATGTACAGTTCATATATATATGTGTGTGTGTATGTGTGTGTGTGTGTGTGTGTGTGTGTGTGTGTGCGTGTGTGCGTGTGTGCGTGTGTGTGTTGTTTCCATAATATCTTATTTAATCAATGTTTATATGTTGTAATTATTCTGTTGTGTGTTTATTTTTTAGGTCAAACAATGTTATTTTTATCACACAAGATATAGTTTCATAATCATTCATTTCATTCATGTCAAAAAGAGGAGAAATTGATTTCTGATTTATTTATTAAAGCTGTTTTAATTTAATATATGTTGATTTGGACATTTCTGATTTAAGATCAGAAAAACATTTGTTTGATGTGTGTTTTGTTTCTATGTTTATTATTATTAAATAATGTAATAATGTGAAAGTTGTGACTTTTTAGGACATTAGTGATTTTAAATGAAATATTCAAAATCAAACTAAAACATAAATATTGTTGTGGTTACTATTTTTTTTTAGTCTTTATATATTTTAGGTTTAACTTTTCAATAAAATAATTACTGGTCTATGGAGGAGATGTTTTTATGTGAAACATTTCAAATCTAACTTTGAAACAAAGGATGAACTTTTATAAAAAAGTGCCTGAACGCAAATGTATTTTAGTTTATTTTCCTAATTTTATATTACAATTTAAGTTTTTTAGTTTGGTCAATAAATTAGTATTTTATCTTATTTCATTAATGTATTAGTTTTTTTAATTAAACATGAAACAAATTACAGACTTATTAGCATTATCTATAAATTTTAACATAATGGTATGATTTAATGATTTCTAAACTGATGTGTTTCATGTTAACATACACCAGAAAACCATTAAGAGAACAGCAGACACCACCACCACAAAGCTTCTATGTAATATTAATGTTCAATGTTCAGGGTCAAAGTTCATTCCTAGTGGTTCAAAGTCTCTATTTATTCAGAGTTTATTATTTAACAGCATCAGCATTATTGTTTTCTGTGACGTGTCCTTCAGTCTTTACTTGTTTTATCAGGAGGGAATGATTAGAACACTTTAGTTTAGTCTTTTCCCAGCAGCAGAGTTTTTTCAGAGTGTTTCCTTTTGAGGGAGAATTCATTCTGTATTTGTCCATAGTATCCATAGCAACGGTCATCTACCAATCACTAACAACCACTGGTAGATGACATGTCCAGATCAGTCAGATCAGATTATTTATCATTATTCTTATTTCATATTATTATTATTATTATTATTATTATTATTATTATTATTATTATTATTTCGATGTCATGTTCTTGTAGGAAACAGTTTGTTCTTTCTTCTGAGTTTAACATAATCAAAACTATCTGGATGGAGCCATTTTGAGTCTATAAGTTTTTATAATGTGTCTGTGTTTGGTTATTTTCAAAAAACTAAGTTGTCCTGATTTTTTTATTTTATTTTATTATTCCCCAAGAAGTTTTTGGTAAATTATCATTAAAACAAATGTATTTTGTGTTGTCATATTTAGTGGCTTTGGAGATCAAGTTATTTATTTATTTATTGACTTATTTAAATATTTGTTTACTTATTTCTTCATTTAATTCATTAATTTTTATATTCATTTGTGTGTTAGCCTTCATTTATTCATTTAATAAATTTTTAGCCTATTCTAGTTCTAAAAGTTAAAGTCGTAAAAATATATTGAAACTAAAGTATTTTATAATTATTATTTCTAGTGTTAATTATTTGTGTGAAGTTGTTCAGCTAATGTTCAAATCTATGTTTCTTTTTCTTTTCTTTTTTTTCATGTGTGTGTTTATGTGTAGATATATATGTATGGGTGTATATGTATTTTATCAGTCTCTATTTATCATTTATATATGGGTGTGTAAGTGTGTATATATATATATATATATATATACATTTATGTGAATTATGTTGAAGTTTAGATACAAAGTCACAAATATTGTTATTTATTAAAGAGAAGTGTTGAGAGGTTAGTAAAATATACTCCTGTGAATGTATTGATGTCTTATGTTTAATTTTCCTTTTTATTATGTTTTTGAAATAATCACTATATACAGTCAATCAATAGATCAAGTAAATTATTTGTTTACTATTAATCTCTTAATAAAAATACTCCCGTCTCTTTTAATTGTTCTATGGAATAATGTACTTTTACAAAGCTCTATGAAACAAAGAGGTTTGTTTATTCATTTATTTCTCATTGTAATGTATTAGAATTCATAAGACAAATGTATATCTAAAGGGAGAATTATGATTTAGTGTGTGATATTATCCACATTCAAAAACTAAAAAGGATAAAAATATCAAACTTATTTAAACTACAAGTTATAACTAATAAGAGCATTTTTACTTTATACATGAAGGACAGACATAAATACTAAAGAAAAAAACCATTTAAACAAATTAATTCATGTTTGATATTGTGATTATTACCCCAAATAACGACTGTAATCCTATTAAACAACAACAAAAACACAAACAAAGTTATTACAACTTATCATGAATGTCTATTACTTATAAGTCAACTCTTATCTGAAAAAGCAAAATCAAAATCACAATTACCTTAACAAACTACTGACCATATTAAACACTGACCATAAACACTAACAAGTGATTCATGTCTAACATTTAGGAGTCAAAAGCAAACAATGTTTAAAATCACCCCAAAGACAAAAATCGTATTAATGTTATACATATAAATAAACATCTCTCTGGTCAAGAACCATAAACAGTTAATGTAATGTTATAATATCATAATTACAAAGCAACTAATGTGTGTGTGTATGAAAATGCATTTTAAGCACTTTTAGATTCTATTTATTGGAATAAAAAGGGCTCTGTGTGAAAATAAAATGATTTTACACTAAAAATAATGATTCCTGCTGCATCAGGGTCCTAGCTACCACCCCTTTAAAACAATGCAAATGGTACGACCCACATGTGCTTCTGCAGCGCTGAGTCAGGTATATGTATACAGGTAGTCTGCAGTGCTGAGTCAGGTATATGTAAACAGGTAGTCTGCAGTGCTGAGTCAGGTATATGTAAACAGGTAGTCTGCAGTGCTGAGTCAGGTATATGTAAACAGGTAGTCTGCAGTGCTGAGTCAGGTATATGTATACAGGTAGTCTGCAGTGCTGAGTCAGGTATATGTATACAGGTAGTCTGCAGTGCTGAGTCAGGTATATGTATACAGGTAGTCTGCAGTGCTGAGTCAGGTATATGTATACAGGTAGTCTGCAGTGCTGAGTCAGGTATATGTATACAGGTAGTCTGCAGTGCTGAGTCAGGTATATGTATACAGGTAGTCTGCAGTGCTGAGTCAGGTATATGCATACAGGTAGTCTGCAGTGCTGAGTCAGGTATATGTATACAGGTAGTCTGCAGCGCTGAGTCAGGTATATGTATACAGGTAGTCTGCAGTGCTGAGTCAGGTATATGTATACAGGTAGTCTGCAGTGCTGAGTCAGGTATATGTATACAGGTAGTCTGCAGTGCTGAGTCAGGTATATGTATACAGGTAGTCTGCAGCACTGAGTCAGGTATATGTATACAGGTAGTCTGCAGTGCTGAGTCAGGTATATGTATACAGGTAGTCTGCAGCGCTGAGTCAGGTATATGTATACAGGTAGTCTGCAGCGCTGAGTCAGGTATATGTATACAGGTAGTCTGCAGTGCTGAGTCAGGTATATGTATACAGGTAGTCTGCAGCGCTGAGTCAGGTATATGTATTGTAGGAAACAAACCACATCAAGCGTAAAGCCTCCCCTTTTGATAGCAAGGATTAACCAAGGAGCCTGTTTTTGTGTTATCACGAACTGTGTAAACACAACTGCCCCCGTAACTCTGAGATGCAGGACTAACCCCACTATGTGGTCTGTGAACTCAATACCGGAGCCGCTAAGACTGAACCAGCTATTTGAAGTACGTAGTATGAACCCTTCTTTTACGACTCCCCTTCCGGCCAAACAAAAGGACCAGAGAATCCAAGGACAGTTTTCCCCTATATTACCTCCCTGCGACATTTATGATCAAAAGAAGAACATCCCTCTTCTCCCCCTTATCAAACAGATACTGTGGGATGCTATAAGTTCAAAGAACGGTCCCAATGCCCTCTGACCCCCTGTGGTGAGACGTCACAGGAGAACACTGTCCAGGCACCTAGCTGAGAGATCTCCACGGGAAGAAAGGAGAACAAAGAAATTGTATCATGTTTGAAAGTTACAAACGAAAACATTTTTGGAATGATTTCTACAGAAATTGAAATTGCAAATATTGTCTGTTCGATCACACTCGTTTCATGTAATGCAATAACCAACAGAATGCTATTTTAAAGTGTTTATCATTTAAAAGTGCTTAAAAATACCAGAAAACATCACAAACATTAGTTTGAGGTATCTACGGAAACCATATAATTAAGAGGAGGCATAACATGATTTTTGACATTTATGTTATGAGTAATTACAGGTAAAATGCATTAATTAGTTCCTAAAGTGATTCGAGGCTATTTCCTAGTCGTGTTTGGTATCAAACTCTTTCGTAATACATGATATTTCAGGATATGATGTTGAAAAGATGTTTTGAAATATGTGGAATTAATTATTAGGCATTCTTTTATGTTTAGAATCATCCCTTGTTGTCTGTCTCTGTCTTACACTTACACACACCCAAGACACACCCAAAGGCACCCAGCTGAGATGCTGGCAACTTTAAACCAATCAACGAAGTTCCCTCTTCAGGAGGCAAACCCCAAAGATAAGCTTTTAAAAGGAAGAACGCCGTTCCTAACTTCAGTTTTGGACGCGGGCGTTCATGCTCACCCGTGTTCCCTCATGTTCCAGCTTTCATAGTAGAAACAGTTAGATTTTTGAGACAACAGCTGCTCGGTTCGGACGAATCCGGCACCGAGGGACGTGCGTAACAGCCGAAAGGAAGCCCGGCCCGCGACCCATTGTGGTTAGCCAAGAGCCATTATCGAAGCCAGCTGCGAAGGCCTAACCGCCCGGATCGGCTGAAGGGGCTAAATTCTGTGGAACCGAAACAGAACCAACGGTGGCACGTCCTGCTACATTGTTTCAACAGCACCTCCAGGTCCAGCCTGACCTCACCTCCAAGGTACAAGAATGAACTTTCATCAGCAACTTCATCCACAATAGATCACATACATATTTCCATAACTACAAACTTACACGCATTAACAACATGCTGCACACACAGTACATCTCATTCATGTTTGTTCGTCTCCCCCTTGTCCGTCCTCCTCTCTTTGTTATGAGCTCTCTTTATTTTATTCTTTGATTTTATGATCTTATTATTGAATATGTATCCTGCATTTTTATTCAATATTTAGTAGATTAGCATCCTTCTAGATTAGTGATTTCACTTTATTACATATAATCCTCACTTTTATTAGCCTAGAAATGCATTTTATCATGATTTAATTATCCCATTTCAATTGATATTTTGACTGTGTTAATTGTTGACTTTTGAATAAAAGGTTAAACATAATATTTGATTCCTCTGATTCATTAAAGCTGTGGTTATGGTGTAGATGTCTGGCAGAATTCACTTTTCCCTGGTTTCACATTGATGAGTTTAGTCTAAAAACTTAGACATATTTCTCCTGTTAAAAGGAGTGGCACCCCGCAAAATTTGAAGTAATAGTAATAATCATAATTAATATTCTTAGTTATATAACCCATTAATAATAACTCATCTCATCTTCCTACATAATTTCTGACACCTCCAGATAGGACCAGCTGAAGCCATAAACACAGCGTTAATGAATAATCATTGGAATCAAAAGCCGGTCTAAAAACTGAACACTCGTGTTGCCAGATTGGTTCGGAAGCCGCCGAGCCCCGACCAATGTTGTATTCTAAGCAAAGCCGCCGCGCTAATGCTTAGAAACTGAATAAATAAGACCGCCGTGTCTCTGTGTTTAAAGCGCTAATGTTATGAAAGGCCGCCGCGCCAAAAGAAAAAGTTAAAATTAATCACTGCGCCGTCAGTGACTGTGACGTCAGAGGTAAACAGTAAGTTGCCAGAACCGGGAAAACCCCGTATAAAAGGAAAAGATACGCAGACAGTGCAAACTAGGACTTTGCTACCCCGAAGAGCTCTGAAACTCTGGTATCTACCGACGCAAACAAAGAGTAAGTCGTCTGAATCTTCCGTTCCTTAAAACGGACAAGCTATCGTTGTATTAGCTCATGTTAGCTCATTGTGGTTGGAACACGTGGGTAACGCTCCGGAAACCGGAAGCAAGTGTGTCAAGCCACCGTGCACACACAAAGACAGGGCTTCCTGTCCCTTTTTGAGACGCGACTGCCCCTCGTGGCGAGCTCGCGAATAACAGGCTAACGAGAGCCTCAGCCTAGCAGCAGCAGCCTGCTACTAAGCGGTTAGCATCAAGCTAACCTATCGTGCCCAGTGAGACTTTAAACACATCTAAGTTACAGCGTGTCTTTAGACACGTTTTGCTTGACAACTGTGCATCGATACAGCTGTCTTTACTGTCACTTTGCTGAAATCGTGTGGTTTTAAATGTGCTCGATTTGATTTTGTCATCTCTCAGAAAAGCACACGCGCACGCACACACAAGGCCCATAACTAAACGGAAGTTAAGCCATTAAAAGGGTAATCTTATTAAAACTAAGGTAACTCATTTAAATACAAGTGACGCACTAAAATCAAGGTTTAACAAGATTTAAACCAATTTGAAAAATAATTAAACTAAAACAGTTTAAATAAATAAACTAATGATTAAAGTAAAATACACATTTTACTAAATGATTAATCCAGTGTGATTAAAATCAAATCAATTTGATTAAAAACAATTAAATTGAATAGGAAGTTAATTAAATGAAAGCAACTAATTTAAGAAGGATTTATTAATTAAAATAAGTTTAATAAAGTTAAACCAGTTTTAATTAAGGTAATTAAATTCAACACAACCGAATTTAAACACAAACCATTCTTAAAAATCAACCTAAAGAAAATTACAACTGAAATAAAAACTGATAAATTAAAACAGAATTTAATTAATTAAAAATAACATTTATTGATTACAATAAATTCATTAAGATTTGAATTTAATTTCAAAAAAAAAAAAAAAATTTTTTTTTTTTTTTTTTTTTTTTTCTCTTTTTCTCTTTTTCTTTTTCCAATTGATTGATCACCTGATTAATCTAAGGAAACTGAATCAAGGTAAAGCTAATTTAAACTAAAGTTTAAATTAATTGAGGAAAACATTTATTGATTAAAATAAATTCAATAAGATTTGAATTTAATTTCAATAAAACATTTTTTTTAATTGATTAAAATACCTGTTGATTAATTCAACGAAATTGAATTAAAGTAAAGTTAATTTAAATAAAAGTCTTAAGTCATTAAGAACAAATCTTGAATGACTAAGAACAATTGTTTAAATTAAACAAACCACACCAAACTTTTTCAAGTTTACCACTCAGTTTTTATTTACCAAACAGTGAATTGCTAAGAACAAACGAAATAAGATAAAACAATTTACTACATTGTAATTTTTAAACTTTGTTTGAAAAATTATTTGAAATTTTGAAATTCTTTAGAGTTCTTCGTACGATTTTGATCCACAACAAATCAACATGTCTGTCTCCTCAGAAGACCATCCAGCCGAGAACTTAGAATTCCTCCTCACAGAAATTTTAGGGGACGGAAAATCCACAATTGATGCCAAAATCCGAGAATCTCCCCCTCAAGAATTAGGAGACCTTGTGGCCGATTGCGTCACTGCAGCCGTTTCAAAAAAGCTGAAAGATAAGGAGCTGGTTAAACAGCTCGGCTTTGTAATATCAGCATTCTCCGCCCAGTTAAAATACGAACAGAATCGAGTTAAAACCCTCGAGAGCGAACGCGACGCTCAACTCGAAACCATCGAGGAACGCGAAGCCCGCTGCGCGAACCTCACGGCCCAGTATGACGAAACACGTGAAGAAAATGGACTGCTCCAAATGCGTGTGACTTACCTAGAAGAAGCGGAAGATCAGGTTAATCAATTAATCACTGAGAATAAAGAATTAGAAAAATCCAAAGTGCTACTCGGTGATAAAATACGCGTTCTCGAACATGATTTCGACACCACCACCCGGGAATTAGACGCACAACTACACGAGTCAAATGATGGGAAGAAACTCCTCCTTGAGGCAGAAGGGGCGATCAAAGCCTCAAAAGCCAAAACTAAACTGCTCTCTAGAGAATTAGACGCAGAACGAGAGAGGGTTAATGACTTATTACAACAAGTAGCTGACGGTAAAGTAGCTACTGCTAAGGTTCAACGACAATTGAACCTCACCAGGAGAGAGCTCCTAGACGCAAGACGTGAGCTCGGGCACGCTCTCTCATCATTGTCAATGTCGGAGGCCGATGGCGATCCTGACTCCGACGGTGAAGACGCAACTCGACAAGTCCTGCGCACCACCGACCCAACGGTACGTCCGCATCGCTTAAGGAGACCCCGGGATGCCTCCGCGGACTCTCCTATTGACGGCGGACCGACGCCCGCCAGGCCCCCGAATAGCAATCGACCGTCCAACCGCGACCTGGATAAAATCGCCAGAAACATTCCGAGATTCGAACCAAAGTTCGACGAACCCCAAAATGCTAGAGCATTTTTGAGAGACATTGATTTTTATCTAAAAAGTTATCCAATGGCTAATGTTGAAGATAAAATCTACCTAATCAAAGCAACCTCGAGCAGGCTTGTCAATGATTTCATTGAACGTCAACTACCTCAGATCAGAAATGATTACACAACACTGTGCCGCCTCCTGGTGGATGAATTTTCTGACGCACTTCACCAAACAGGTTTCGACTATGCCCACACCGTTAAACAGGGGAAGAACGAATCACCCCAACAATATTACCACACCTTGCTACAGGCATACTTTGGTAATCGCAACGACCCAGGTATGGAGGAAGAACAGCAGTTCAAAAAACTGTTCCTCAGAAACCTTCACCACAGCACGAGCACCCATCTCGGCGTCGCGGCAGATCCCTCTACAATGTCCAGTAAGAAACTTCGCGATCTTGCAATCAGAGGCTTCCTCTTGTACAAACAAAATTCGACAAAATCCACATCTCACGAAATGTTCCCGGTAAAGAATAACTCTCACTCGCTACAATTGGAAGGCACAAAAAGAACACCCGACAGTCCTCCAATGCCTCCACCGCAAGCGCCACAACCTCCTCCACCACACACCCAGCAACCGTACCATGGAACAAAGCCAAAACGATACCAAGATAACACCGATTATCGAGATTATGCGCCAAAACAAAACTTTCGGCACCAAAATTCTCGCCCTAACTCACACCACCAAGATCGCCGACCGCGACCACCGTGGTATGATTACAACCGTTCTGACCAGTGGAGAAGACACGACAACGACCGCCGAACACCTCCACCCAGAAACGAACACTCAAAACCTTGGTATCACAAAAATAATCAAAGGTCATACGACCAGCAGCCAAACAGATCAAGATCAGACGATGAATCTAATGAAATAGAAAGTTTAGAAATTAGGTTAGCTAACCAAATCACTAAAGAAATGGCATCCATCAAGAAAATGTTCGAACAAATGATAGATGACAAAACCTATGATAAACCTAAACAATCTAAACGAAAAAATGACGATGATTCGCCTCGTGCTGTCTTGCTGGTGCAAACACATGCACCAAACCACCATTTTTCCAATGGACATCAGTCCATTGAAGGTGAACCACCAATTCACCAACTCTTGTGCAACCTCTACGAAAGAGGAATCGCCCGAAAGTTTTACATTTCAGCCACTTTTGAAGGTGTGCTTACCAATGAAGCCTTACTCGACACTGGAGCAGACATATCCCTCATGTCCGCCCAACTGTTCAATGAGCTGCGCAGCCTAGCCAAGGAGACCAACCTAAGGTTGATACTCCAAGACTGCCACATTGACATTGAACCTTATGGCGACAACGCCACCGTTATCACGAAGAAGGCTCTCGTACAAGTCACCATAGGTCAGCTGACTCTGGTGCACCCGTTTTACGTCTCAGACCACAACCAGATTCCTCTTCTCATAGGTATCGATCTGCTCAACCGATTTGAGCCCCTGATCGACTTTCAAAACCTGAAAATCTGGGCACAAGTCAGGCAGCCACTGCCGCTGCAGCATGACTCACCCGACAAAGTTCAGTGCTATCAACTGAACCACCCTCAGGCTCTAAAAGAGACCCCAAGCCGGTCTCCGGCCCAAATGCGTCCGGCTACTAAAACCGTAGACCGTACTCTAACGACCAAAAGTACCTCCCTGTGCTCGTTAACCAACAACCCCCTCGCTACCGATGGTCTTGCGTTTCAGAACCGACACATCAACGATGCTCTCGCCAAAGAAAGGGCGCTATCAGGAACACCCTGGTCCTTTGACCCCACCCAGCTCGCTGAGCCCCACCCGTTGTCAGTGAATGCTATTACGCGCTCTCGTGCGGCTGCCGAGACCGACGCCCCATCGTCTTTGCAGGTCATCGCACCGGTAAAACCCGCTTTCACCGACAATGACCCAATAACGTTAAAAGTCTCCTCGGACTTTGCCTCCACACCCAGCCATCTGTTCGCTGCCCGTCGCTCATTACAGACAGTCAAGGGCACCTTGGTCCATGTTTCTGCGGACTCCCAAACGCATGCGTTCGTTGTCCCACAGAACCAAAGGGGGGTGATATTGGCACATGCCCATGACATGCCCTACGCCAGACACAGAGGAGTCAAAGTCAAAACCAAGCTAACACCGCTACCGCTTACACCACCCACCAATACACGACCGATCTTGAGAACCACCTTCGAGCTACATTCGCGTTTGCTCAAAAACACCTCAAAGAGAGCGCGAAAGGCCGTAAAACCTACTACGACCAAAAAGCCTCACAAGAGGAACTACAGGTGGGAGACCGCGTCTGGCATTATAGCTTCGCTCCGCCCGCCGGCAAAACCAATCATCATGCAACCAAACTGAAAAAAAATAAATAAATAAATAAAATTTCTCCCTAAATGGACAGGACCCTACCTGGGCACCGATAAACTGTCTCCAGTGGTGTACCAAATAAAGATTCCGAGCACAAAAACCGAACCAAAGCTCAAATGGGTCCACCGAAACCAAATTAAGCTATACAGAACACCAAAATCAACAGACAAGCCATCAACCGCGAGCTGAATAAACCCTACGAGCCGAGAGATAGCATTCCTAATTAACCTACCAGTCGTCACGTTCAATAACATCTACCACCTCAAGGACGACATAAACTCAGACCTAGGAACTAGAATCCACTACGCTATCTGGTCCCACCGAGGACACACCCGAGGGTCAGGATTTAACCGTGCTGGTTGATCCGTAAACTTCCAATCAGCCATCCCATTGATCAGGCCCCAAACATTAGCATATCTAACACCCTGCTACGGAGACCACCTACTCGTCTCATTATATAGGCACAGGCCAAATTTAGCCAGAGCAAAAGAAAACTTTTCTTCTTTCTCTCTCATTCAGTTTAAGATCCCTTAGGGATTTATTTTTGTGTGTTTAGATTTGATTCTTTTATACCCTGCATGCTTTGTCTTTGTCTTATTGATGTGCACCAGGAGTAACTGACCGATACCACGCTATCTATGTGCTTATGTGTACACTTTATGTTACCCCACACTGCTGATCCCAAATTACATGTTCGCACCGAGCATTGTTGAGGGACACATAGCAACATATAGTACACACACCTAGTCTGCCTTCCTGGTCTACGGGTGCCCACTGCCAAGCGGCACCTCAGAATCGACTCCATGGTCGCCCAACTCCTACCTCCATGGCCCACGGGCATTAACACCAGGCAATGCTCCAACGCCAGCCACCAGGGGCTCCAGGCTTCAACCTCCGGGGCTCCAGCCTTCAACCTCCAGGGGCTCCAGCCTTCAACCTCCAGGGGCTCCAGCCTTCAACCTCCAGGGGCTCCAGCCTTCAACCTCCAGGGGCTCCAGCCTTCAACCTTCCGGGCTCCAGGCTTCAACCTCCCGGGCTCCAGCCTTCAACCTCCCGGGCTCCAGCCTTCAACCTCCAGGGGCTCCAGCCTTCAACCTCCAGGGGCTCCAGTCTTCAACCACCAGGGCTCCAGTCTTCAACCTCCGGGGCTCCAGCCTCAACCACCAGGGGCTCTAGCTTCAACCTCCCAGCGTTGCCTCCAGTATTGACTTCCTGGCAATGCTGCTCATCTCAACGTCAAGGTGAGAGTGATTTCCCTACCCTACAGGGGGAAACACCTCCAAGTTCCAACAAGGACGTTGGACTTTTGTCACTCCTGAACTTTCGTCAGGGTGTGTGAGGACCTCAACACACCTTTACCTGTTTCTAGTTGTCGTCAACTTGAAGGTTCGTTCCCTCTTTTGTTTCCTCAAAAGAACTATTTGATAAGAGCTTCAAAGCATTGAAACCTTATCAACAGGGGGATTATGTAGGAAACAAACCACATCAAGCGTAAAGCCTCCCCCTTTGCTAGCAAGGATTAACCAAGGAGCCTGTTTTTGTGTTATCACGAACTGTGTAAACACAACTGCCCCCGTAACTCTGAGATGCAGGACTAACCCCACTATGTGGTCTGTGAACTCAATACCGGAGCCGCTAAGACTGAACCAGCTATTTGAAGTACGTAGTATGAACCCTTCTTTTACGACTCCCCTTCCGGCCAAACAAAAGGACCAGAGAATCCAAGGACAGTTTTCCCCTATATTACCTCCCTGCGACATTTATGATCAAAAGAAGAACATCCCTCTTCTCCCCCTTATCAAACAGATACTGTGGGATGCTATAAGTTCAAAGAACGGTCCCAATGCCCTCTGACCCCCTGTGGTGAGACGTCACAGGAGAACACTGTCCAGGCACCTAGCTGAGAGATCTCCACGGGAAGAAAGGAGAACAAAGAAATTGTATCATGTTTGAAAGTTACAAACGAAAACATTTTTGGAATGATTTCTACAGAAATTGAAATTGCAAATATTGTCTGTTCGATCACACTCGTTTCATGTAATGCAATAACCAACAGAATGCTATTTTAAAGTGTTTATCATTTAAAAGTGCTTAAAAATACCAGAAAACATCACAAACATTAGTTTGAGGTATCTACGGAAACCATATAATTAAGAGGAGGCATAACATGATTTTTGACATTTATGTTATGAGTAATTACAGGTAAAATGCATTAATTAGTTCCTAAAGTGATTCGAGGCTATTTCCTAGTCGTGTTTGGTATCAAACTCTTTCGTAATACATGATATTTCAGGATATGATGTTGAAAAGATGTTTTGAAATATGTGGAATTAATTATTAGGCATTCTTTTATGTTTAGAATCATCCCTTGTTGTCTGTCTCTGTCTTACACTTACACACACCCAAGACACACCCAAAGGCACCCAGCTGAGATGCTGGCAACTTTAAACCAATCAACGAAGTTCCCTCTTCAGGAGGCAAACCCCAAAGATAAGCTTTTAAAAGGAAGAACGCCGTTCCTAACTTCAGTTTTGGACGCGGGCGTTCATGCTCACCCGTGTTCCCTCATGTTCCAGCTTTCATAGTAGAAACAGTTAGATTTTTGAGACAACAGCTGCTCGGTTCGGACGAATCCGGCACCGAGGGACGTGCGTAACAGCCGAAAGGAAGCCCGGCCCGCGACCCATTGTGGTTAGCCAAGAGCCATTATCGAAGCCAGCTGCGAAGGCCTAACCGCCCGGATCGGCTGAAGGGGCTAAATTCTGTGGAACCGAAACAGAACCAACGGTGGCACGTCCTGCTACATTGCTTCAACAGCACCTCCAGGTCCAGCCTGACCTCACCTCCAAGGTACAAGAATGAACTTTCATCAGCAACTTCATCCACAATAGATCACATACATATTTCCATAACTACAAACTTACACGCATTAACAACATGCTGCACACACAGTACATCTCATTCATGTTTGTTCGTCTCCCCCTTGTCCGTCCTCCTCTCTTTGTTATGAGCTCTCTTTATTTTATTCTTTGATTTTATGATCTTATTATTGAATATGTATCCTGCATTTTTATTCAATATTTAGTAGATTAGCATCCTTCTAGATTAGTGATTTCACTTTATTACATATAATCCTCACTTTTATTAGCCTAGAAATGCATTTTATCATGATTTAATTATCCCATTTCAATTGATATTTTGACTGTGTTAATTGTTGACTTTTGAATAAAAGGTTAAACATAATATTTGATTCCTCTGATTCATTAAAGCTGTGGTTATGGTGTAGATGTCTGGCAGAATTCACTTTTCCCTGGTTTCACATTGATGAGTTTAGTCTAAAAACTTAGACATATTTCTCCTGTTAAAAGGAGTGGCACCCCGCAAAATTTGAAGTAATAGTAATAATCATAATTAATATTCTTAGTTATATAACCCATTAATAATAACTCATCTCATCTTCCTACAGTATACAGGTAGTCTGCAGTGCTGAGTCAGGTATATGTAACAGGTAGTCTGCAGCGCTGAGTCAGGTATATGTATACAGGTAGTCTGCAGTGCTGAGTCAGGTATATGTAACAGGTAGTCTGCAGCGCTGAGTCAGGTATATGTATACAGGTAGTCTGAACTGTGGATGTGACGTGGAGCAGGAGATAGAAAGCAGCATGTTTTTCTTCAAGAAAGGAAACCAGGACAAAAAGTCAAAGAAAGGGAGAAAAGGTGAAATGAGGGAAAACAACTGTTTACTCAGTTCTTCAGAGATTTAAAACACTCACATCTTTTTTAGACAATATATTATTTAGTTTGAAATAAACTACGTGTACTCTCACAGATTTAAATACTGGAACATTCATTTTGCTCGTCAAATATTAAATGGAAAAAAAAAAGATCTTAAAGACAAAATTTTGCTGCCACTAAGTCTTAAATAGGTGTCCGAAGTGTCCCCATGATTCTAATTATTCTATATTTACCTTTTATTAATCTTTGTACATGTTTACTTTGTGTGCGTGTCTGTGTGTGTGTGTGTGTATATATATATATATATATACATATATATATATATATATATATAAATTGTAGCAAAAGTATGTCACAAACACAATATTCAATAAACCATTAAAATATAGTAGAACAGAGTTATAAAATACAAACAATGGATTTGGAGTCATTAGGTTATTGCAGTGTTTTTTCAACCTTGGGGTCAGGACCCCATGTGGGGTCAGCCTGGAATTAAAATGGGGTTTAAATGTCTAGTAATTGGTTAAAAAGTATGTAAAAACTGATCAAAATTATATTTTTAAAGTTTTTTTTATTTATTGTTTTTCAAATACACAATATAAATACAGTAAATATCAAATAACTGTATCCTATACTTTAACTTTCTCAAATATATAAATCTAGTTCAAATAAAATACAAAAAAATAAAGTTTATATCAGAATACTAGTTTAGTTTCCAGGTGAAAAAGTGTAAATATTGAATATTACAGGAGGGGCCCAACAAGATGGTTTGTACCCAGGGCCCAAAATGTGGTGCTACGCCCCTGGTGCACACTCACCGCCAGGGTCTGTAACGCACAGACATCATCATTTCTCAGATGAATATATGCACTATTAGCAAAACTTCACAATAACACTATAACAATGCAATAGATTAGATCAGCTGACATGAACCTGAGTCACTGCACCATCTATGTTTACGTCACGTGACTCCAAAATCCTTTTATGCACACCACAAGGAAATAATCTGACTATTTAAACGTTATTTAACAACTCTCCACATCCATTACACACAGAACACACAATCATAATAACACACTCCATCTCCATCACCACCACCTTGTAAAAATACTGTAGTGTGACGTTAAACTGTATGAATAGATATGAAAGTGTACGGTGGCACCATGCTCTTACTTTGAGCTGCAGGGAGGGTTGCCATGGTTACAGGTGTCCAGATGTGGAGGTGTGCTCTGGGGGAGTGGAGATAAAGTCTCTAATGAGGGAATGAATGTCCAGAGAGTTCAGAATCTGTGTGTGGGTGTGTATCAGAGAAAGGTGTGTGAGTCTTTTCTGGGTCATGGTGCTGCGTACCCATGTCTTCAAAAGTCAACGTGAACCTGTGTTGATTAGGCCTAAAAATAATTACATTCAAATACAAAATACACGTAATAGCCTACGTGTGTCAAAATCATTTCCATAAATATTCATAAAGAATTTATAAATTGTGCTAAATATTTTTCATAGACTACATTTAAACACCTACATTCTCATCAATAGGGGGAGCTGCAGCACCCCCAGCACCCCTACTTCCTGTGGCCCTGCTGAATATTCAGTTACTGTTGATCAACCTGATTTATGATGGTATTAATGTTTGTAAACACAGACAGATTAGATGTGATCAATACGTTAGATCACATGATCACATGAGTTCTGATTGGATTTCAGCCTAGGTGACCAAATAGTGTATATGTACATATATATAATAGTGTATAGTTAAGATCAGAGGAGGTGGAACCAATCAGTGAGGATGAAGAGAGGAACACTTTGAAGGAGATGAAGAAGGTGAAGCTGTTGAAGACAAACCAGTAGAAACATGGAGAGCTTGATGGAGATGGCATCAGGTTTCTGAGCAGCACTTTGGACTCTTTAGGTGTGTAAATCACTGCCTGTGTTTGCTCCTGCAGGGCGGACCATGGAGGAGAGCAGAGGATCAAAGCTGGTCTGAGGAAGTGTAAGTGTGTGTGTGTGTTCATTCAAAGTGTCCTCATGAAGCTCTGAGTGAATGAACATGTCAGTGATACAGAGAGAATGAAGCATCACATGATCAACTGTTGTTTCTTTGTGTCTCATCAGATTTCTGTCACATTCACCTCGACACAAACTCCATCAACAGAAACCTCAGACTGTCTGACAACAACAGGATGGTGACATGTGTGAAGGAGGAGGAGCTTTATCCTGATCATCAGGACAGATTTGATTCTTATCAGGTTCTGTGTAGTACTGGTCTGACTGGTCGCTGTTACTGGGAGGTGGAGAGGAATGGAGATGTTTCTATAGCAGTGAGTTACAGAGGAATCAGAAGGAAAGGATACAGTAATGATTGTTTGTTTGGATTTAATAATCAGTCCTGGAGTCTGAGATGTAACAGAGGTTTTTACATCTTCAGACACAATAACATAGTCATACATACCTTATGTCCCTGTGGTTCCTCTGGTAGAGTAGGAGTGTATGTGGACTGTCCTGATGGACGTCTGTCCTTCTATGAAGTCTCCTCTGACTCTCTGACACTCATCCACACCGTCTGTACCTCCTTCACTGACACTCTGTATCCTGGGTTTTGGATTGGGTTTGGTTCCACAGTGTCTCTGAGTCCTCTGTGAGACAGACAGACAGACACACTGACAGACACACAGACAGACAGACAGACAGACAGACAGACAGACAGACAGACAGACAGCTACACAGACACTAAGACAAAGAGACAGACACACAGACAGACAGACACATAGACATGCAGACAGACAGACATGCAGACAGACAGACACACTGACAAACAGACACACACAGCTACACAGACAGACATACATACACTTAGACAGACACACAGAGAGACAGACACATAGACTGACAGACAGACAGACACGCAGACAGACAGGCAGGCAGACAAACACACACACACATAGACACACAGACAGACAGACAGCAACACAGACAGACACAGACACACAGCTACACAGACACACACGCACAGACAGGCAGGCAGAAACACATAGACTGACAGACAGACAGACACGCAGACAGACAGACAAACACACACATAGACAGACAGACAGACAGACACAGCTTCAGAGACAGACAGACAGAAAGACAGACACACCGACAGACATACACACACAGCTACACAGACACACCAACAGACAGACAGACATGGCTACACAGACAGACACGCAGACAAACACACACACACACACACCTACAGACAGTCAGACACACAGACAGACAGACACACACTGACAGACAGACTCTTAGACAAACAGACACAGACAGACAGACAGACAGTCAGACACACAGACAGACAGACACACAGGTAGGCAGACACACAGACAAACACACACACACACCTACAGACATTCAGAAACACCTACAGACAGACAGACAGACAGACACACACAGCTACACAAACAGACAGACAGACACGCAGACAAACACACACACACACACTCCTACAGACAGACAGACACACACACACAGACAGACAGACTCTTAGACAAACAGACACACAGACAGACAAACAGACAGACACACAGACAGGCAGGCAGACAGACAGAAAGACACGCAGACAAACACACACACACACCTACAGACAGTCAGACACACAGGCAGGCAGACAGACAGACAGACACAAACACACATCTACACAGACAGGCAGAAACATAGACAGACACACAGACAGGCAGACATACACATAGACAGAAAGACACACACACACATACACAGATAGACAGACACACCAACAGACAGACAGACACAGCTACACAGACAGACAGACAGACAGACAGACAGACACACACAGCTACACAGACAGACAGACACACACAGACAGACAGACAGACAGACACAGCCACACAGACAGACAAACACACAGACACACCGACAGACAGACACACACAGCTACACAGACAGACAGACACATTGACAGACAGATACACACACGCACACACACACACAGACAAACAGACACAATTACACACAGACACACAGGCAGGCAGACAGACACACAGCTACACAGACACACACACACAGACAGACAGACAGACAGACACAGCTACACAGACAGACAGACAAACACACTGACAGACAGACACACACAGCTACACAGACAGACAGACAGACAGACAGACAGAAACACACACACACACAGCTACACAGACAGACAGACAGACAGCCACACAGACAGAGAGATAGACAGAAGTGTCTCTGAGTCCTCTGTGAGACAGACAGACAAGATAACTGACTTCCTGTTTGGTTTTGGGCATTTAGAATGTGACGCGAAAGATTTTACAGTGACACTATGGTAAATGGTAAATGGACTTGATTTTATATAGCGCTTTATCACCACACTGAAGCAGTCTCAAAGCGCTTTACATATCAGCTCATTCACCCATTCACTCTCACATTCACACACCAGTGGGACAGGACTGCCATGCAAGGCGCTAGTCGACCACTGGGAGCAACTTAGGGTTCAGTGTCTTGCCCAAGGACACTTCGACACATAGTCAGGTACTGGGATCGAACCCCCAACCTCTCGATCAGAAGACGACCCACTACCACCTGAGCCACGGCCGCCCCGCCACTATAGGCCCCTCCAGGCCCCTCCCACTGATCACAGCCTGTTTTTTCTATCAGGACCTGTTCCCATCTTATAAGATTCATCCAACACTATTTTGAAATCAACATGACATATCTTTCTTTCCGGACGCCTAAAAGTGGAACCATCTGAGAACGCAAAGCATGAGGTCACATCTGTCTCATGTTCTTCTTCTCCACAAAAGTGAAACTGTTCCTAATTCACAAGTTTTATTATGAATGATGATAAATGTGTACAGAATAAAGCAGATGATGTTAGTCCATCACCTGAGGATTATAGAGGGGATACATTTTCTATCAGGCACAGTGAGACAGGCTGAAATCATTTGTATCTCCTGATAACATGTTCTGGTCCACAGTCCTGTATCACCATGTGTCTGTGTTGAGAATGTCTGAATAAATGCTATGAAGTTATGATGATCAACAGAGGCTGAATAAAAAAATACACCAATATCTAAAGATCAGATCTCCTGTGTAAAGGAAAGTGAGTTACATCAACAACTACTGTGGGCAGTGCTGCAGTAAGTTCATCAGAACATCATTGAGTTAAAAAGGTGGATCTGAGTCTGACAGTGTGTTCAAATGTTCACAGTGGTGTTGATTTTACTGTATCACAAGTTGGACACATTGATCTAAAGACTGAATTACAGCGTGTTTGAGTCTAGAACACAGAGAGTATTTAGCTAACGTTTAGTTAGCAGGCTGGTCGCCTAGCAACATTACACTATCATAGAAAAAGGAGAATATATGACATTGTCAAGCAGAGCTATGAATACTATTAACTTGAGCAACACTTGATCTACAGAATAGCATTATTATTATTATTATTATCAAATTATATATCATTTAGGGGTCTATTGTGTCTGCTTTATAGGTATATATGAGTTGTTTGATGTGTATTAAGTTTAATATTTAAAACATGGTTTTTTGTTAGATTTAGATTAAATTGAAATTAGATGTTCTGAAAATAACGTTAAATTATCGTATGTTAAAAAAAAAAAACCATGAATAATAATCCATCTTTGACAATCAAAGCATGATTGTACACTGTAAACCCAAACAGCCCTGCTAACTCAAAGTTATTGTATGAACAGCAATCAAAATTGGCTATCAAGTTAACCCAACAATAAATTATTAAGTTCTCTGAACGAGTAACCAAGTTTTAATTTAAAGTAGGTTATATTAATTGAGTGATCTTCAGCGCTTTACTCAATAAATTTGAAATGCGCAGACGTGCTACGTCATCACGTCATGTCGTTGGTGCTCAGTATCTTTGCGTGAGCAAGGCAGCGAGTTAAACTTTAATGGCGTCGGTGAAGCGATGAGCGAGAGGATTCAAGAAACTGGTAAGTAGAAGGATAAACTCTTTAAAACAAAGTTGCATGGTGTTTAATTACACAAATATCACAGTAGATTTGTATTTTTAGTTAATGTGCACTTCGTACACACTTTAACACATGCGTCGACCTTTTTAAGCTTGTCTTCGGTGAGCACGTGTTCGAACGGAGTGCAAATTGCACTGTGCAACAGTAATGATAATTATTTAACGTGGATTCTATTCTCACTATTTCTAAATGTTTGGTTTTAATGTTGTACTAAGGTTAAAGTTAGTCCAAAAAAGCCGTGGTTCCTTCTGTATTAATATTATCACGAACCGCGTTATGTCAGACCTGCTGGCTGGACTTTCACCTGTGGATTTCACTTCTGCACGGGGCACTTTCAGTCTAAATTTTTGAATGGCAGTTTAAAGGCAAGTTTGTTATGATACACACTGTGTGTATTATGTTGTGGACCCAGACGCACGACTCAGAGACAGAGTTGACAGTGAACAAGTGATTTAATTTACGAGTGAGGTGAATGTGCAGAGTCCTTCTTCAGTGAGCGGTGAGGTGAGTGGTGATCCCAGTCACAATCCCAAAGTCCCAAACACGTGAGGTGAGTGTGGAGCAGAAAAGTAGCAGGCAGGCAGTATCGCAGAACGCTGGGGAACAAGGAGACACGAGGAGGTGAGAACAAAGATCATGGGAAACGATACTTTCACTGAGAGCTGAGGGTACGATACCACTGGGGTAGATAATAATCCGGCACTGAGTGGAGGTAGAGTCTGGTCTTTATGCACTGGAGGTTGATGAGCTGATGAGGAAAACCTGGCTGCCACACCTGCCGCTGATTACAGGAAACCCACAGAGGAGCAGGCAGAAACACACACACACAAAGTGGGAAGGCACTGCACAGAACTAACCATACCAGTACACCCCCCTCAACGACCGCCTCCAGGCGGTCCACCAGGCTCACCCGGGTTAGCACTGTAAAAGTCCCGGATGAGGGACGCATCCAGAATGAGGGCCTTAGAAATCCAACACCTCTCCTCAGGGCCATACCCCACCCAGTCCACCAAAAACTGGAAGCCACGCCCCCTGCGACGGACACCCATAATCTTCCTCACCGTAAAGGAAGGATGGCCGTCGATGTGCCGGGGGGACGGAGGGGCGACGGCAGGAGGGCTCAAGTCACAGGAGGACACCGGCTTGAGTTGGGACACATGGAATGTGGGATGAATCCTGAGGGCAGGAGGAAGTCTGAGGCGGACAGCAGAGGGGTTAATGACCTCCACAATCTCATACGGGCCAATAAACCAAGGAGCCAGCTTCTTGGAAGCCACGTTCAGTGGAATGTCTTTCGAGCTCAACCAAACCTTCTGCCCTGGGATGTAGTCAGGTGCCGGAACTCTGCGGCGGTCCGCCAGTCTCTGGTTGCGCTCTCTGGTCCTCAAAAGAGCCGCCCGAGCCTCATTCCAGACCCTACAGATCCGCCGAAGGTGAGCTTGCACAGAGGGAACGGCTATGTCCTCTTCCTGAGTGGGAAAATAACTTGTCAGCCTTTTTGTTTGATGTTAATTGTACTTGGAACCAGTTTGATAAATAACTTACATACATTTTTAAAATTATTAGAAAATGACAGTGTCTTAAATGATCTTTTATTCATTTTTTCTTATTTAGGGTGACAGTTTTAAGAAGGTGAATTCATTTGTTTTATTAGTAAATAACTTTAAAATAGTCTTAATGATTTGAATTAAAAAAATCGTGATCGTGATTTTACAAATAAAAAAATCGTGATATGATGTTTTTCCCATATCGCCCACCCCTAATAAAAGCTAATAAAGATGACTGATTGTAATACCAGAAATTTACACATACTGCAGCTTTAATGTGCTATAGGTTTCTATGTAAATAGCGCAAAACTCAGTTACTCTTCTGTGCCTCTAGCTATGGCTGGACAAAAAATCGATTTAATCGATTCATCGAATTTGTAGATAAGAACAAATTTTATTTAAAAAAAAAAAATTGTTATTGATTTATTGTTTGTTTACTCTTTGAGTAGGCTGTGTGTGTGTGTGTCACAGGCATCTTTAATTTTTTTGTCGGGGAGTAGATTAGAACAGCACCGCTAAATCCACCACTTTGTATCCCTGTCTTTATATTATATTTGTATTTTTTGGCACTTAAAATATTTGTACATTATGTAAATTAAATTAAGAATTGGAAAAACTGTAATTAAAACTTTTCACCACTAACTTAATGAGTTAAAAACATGTTTAACTCATTTAGAAAATGTGAAAGCAGCTTTAAATATATACTTTTGTGAATGAAAACTGTAGTTTTACAAAAATAAAACTTTACTTCATAACAAACTTAATCTGAAAACCAGAATCCAGACCAAAAATGTAATCCTGTAATGAAATCTGTACCATATTTGTGTGCTTATGTTACGGGCCCCGGCTGGCACGGTGTCCACGTTAACAAAGAGAATGTCTGTAAAGTACATGTAGAGTATAAGAGTAGGAACCACGCTGCACAATCGTCTTTTCCAGATTGCGTATATTAATTCTCTCTTTGAAGCTCATTTACAATAATACAGTTCAGTGCTTTCAATATCCAGTACAAACAATGATGAATTAAATCAAAATAAAGTGCAATTCCATGTTCACTCATCTTTTGTTATCCAAAACCATATGTAACAACTGCTTATTACATTTCCAGATGACTTATTGTAACAACAGAAATTGACACATACTGCAGCTTTAATGTGCTATAGGTTTCCATGTAAATAGTGCAAAATTCAGTTACCCTTCGGTGCCTCTAGCTACATATATTAAAGGTATTGTAGACGATGTTTAGCTTCCGGGTGGATCATCAAGACTATTGGTCCTCCTAATTGTCAATCATGTTTACTAAAGGCCGTCGTACGTGCTCGTGCCCGGTGCGCACCGGGTCCTTTGAAAATAGATTTTCACTTACCGGTGGCGAGTCTGACATAGTGGGAAAAGTGCAAATCTTCTTTTGTAAGGTAAGCTTGTATGACCGATGTCCACACCAACTTGTAAACAGAGCTGTGCACGAGGAAACCGGGGCTCGTGCACGCTCTCCCGCACACGTAGACGTGTTGCGCATGCGCGTTTTTTTTCCAAAATAGCGAGACTACCGTGGCGAGGCGGCTCGGCTCTACCGCTGTTAAAGTCTATAAAACTGACGTCACAAGTTGCACAACTTATCAAAACAAAGTGACTTATAAGTAATTAAAGCCTAAAACTTTCATTAACAGTTGTTTTAAACCAAGCACTAACCTGTAAAGTACATGTAGAGTGTTAGAGGAGGAACCACGATGCACACTCGTCTTCTCCCAGATTACGTATGAGCGGAAACAGGAAGTGAGTCCACACTAATGTAACCGGGGAACTGCAATCTATAGTGCCGAAGGTTCCGCTCCTCTACAATAGTATTTTAACAGGACTACTTTTACTAAGTACACAATAATAATAATAATAATAATAATAATAATAATAATAATAATAATAATAATAATAATAATAATAATAATAATAATAATAATAAGTGGCATCAAAACAATTACTTATAAAATAATATCAAATGTGGTTACATCTTTTGACTATACCATACTTACATGTAAACAAAACAAAAACAAAACAAAGCTCAAATGTCTTACTATAAATATAAATATACCTCCTGTCCTCCATGTTTTATGTGATTGTGTTTTAATGTTTCTTGGACGGAGATGAAACTGAAATGCAAATTTCCTCTTGTGGGACAAATAAAGGATCTCATTTAAAAAACAATTGATGTAAGAAATCATTACATGTGTAGATATTATTTAACAGTTTAAATTGACTTTCTTTAGCTTTCAGCAAACACAAATATATCATCAGAATATTTTTACTAAAATCAGAGTTAATAACGTGTAAAAAAAACTTTATTTTCAAAGGAAGAAGAAAAACATTTTGGTTCAATGCCTGCTTAATTTATGAAATTTCCTCAAAAAAAAAAAAAAAAAAAAAAAAAAATATATATATATATAATAATAAAAACAACAACAACAAAAAAAAATTTAAACAAGGCAAAAGCAACTGTGGATTTAATATGACTTCATTTTCACTGCTCGTACAATATTAATCTAAAATATATATTGTTTCTGAGAACAAACCAGTAATAATTTAATCATAAATTAATTTATACTCAAAAAAGTTGGTTGTGACGTCAGCGCAACAGTTGAGATGGTTGCCAGGTTGGGTAATTTCCCGCTGATTGTGAGATTTTAAAATAACTAACTTAGTGATCAAACAGTGAATAACGTTGGTTAAAGGTGATATTTATGTTTTATTTGGATGATGAACGGATGGTTTTTGGGGCATTTCTGTGGATATTCAACATATTTCATGCGGGGAATCGTCGGTTGTATCTGGCAACCAGCTAGAGTCAGGAACAAAGCAGTGAAATGGAGGACGGACAGAGTTGGATGATGACTACCGTTAAACTAGAAGAAGAAGAAGAAATATTATTGAGGGAAGTGAAACTGAGTATGAGTAAGACGGACAGTGATGATGATGATGATGATGAAGGCTGCAGGAGGAAAGCTGTGCTGGAGGAGCTTCGTCATCCCGACCATGTGTGGGATGGAATGTTTGCTCCAAAGATGGAGAAAAGCGGAGAAGAAGAAACGGAGGAGTTTTCAGATGTGTGCTCTGTGAAGGAAGAGGTTAGAACACTCCGTGTGTTTCCATTCATTCACTCACTCACTCACCACATTCATCCGCTGTTACACACACACTGGAGACTAGTTTAACTGGTGACACACTTCATTCACACTCACATTTCTCTATCAATATGTGACGATGTAAAGGTGGAACAACCTGTGTGTACTCAGTGGAACACAGAGAACAAACTACAGAAAAACACACTTTATGTTAATGAGCTAAGGAGTGGGCAGGGACCGTCTACAAAGTCACACCCCCAAAGGAAGCGTCAACAATAACACCAATAACCCTGTGGACAGTCTTTATTAGGGCTCTCTATTTACTACAGCAAATATAGTTAAGAAGATACTTTATCTTAAGTACTACAGAAGAACTATTAACAAAAATACTGTTTATTTTTATTTTTTTATTTTATTAATATTTTATTTAAAGTTTGTAAATAACCAATACTGTAATTAATAGTAATTTCATCTATTATCCTGTAAACCAGGTTCTCAACTGGTCTCACCCTGTGACCCACATTTTGCCAGTCATTAAATCACGACCCACTTTTTTTAGAACTCAACCAACCAAATTTAGTCTTTCAAAAATAGCTGTCGACAACACACATATATAATATTTTTAAAAATATAAATCTATATATTTTCCTGTGCAACATGCATTTCACAGCATGCCTATCAAAAGAAAAGTTTCTTTCAAAAATAAAAGACAAGTCCAACATGAGAGACATTAACTTAAGTATTTATTTATTTTGACCAGCTGTCCACGACCCACTTTTGGGTTCTGACCCAGGGTTTGCCCCAGAATATGTGCTAATTCTGGGGGTAGTGAAGCCCACCGTGTTTTTGTAAAAAAAAAAAAAAAAAATGTTAAAAGTTGAGAGGAATTGTGAAATAATGACTTATGTGATATTATAAGCATTTATTAATGATAATTAAATGTAGAGTCTTACAAAAAGGCACAATTTTGAAATACGGTTTAACAAACACAGAAAAATACAATTAAAATAAATAATATCAATTGTTTTCACTGAAGTTAAATCCTAGTGAATCTTAAAACAAGACTTTGCTGATCACATTTCAAAGTAAAATAAATGAACATAAATAAAATCGTGCAAGCATGGCCAAGGAGTAAAACCAGGAAACTCAGTGATTGACAGCCTACATCATGAAAAACATGAAAGTTATTAGTTATTTTATCATATATATTTCATTTTAGTCAGTGTACTGTATTTACATTATTTATTGGTTACTTGTGCTTTCTGCATCTCAATGCTAGTGCCATGGTGTAGAGTCTAGGGCTGCAACTAATGACTATTTTAATAGTCGACTAGTCATTGATTATTGAAACGATTAACTGACTAATCGTATGACAAATTGTACAATTATTTACTCTATAATGCTACAATTTTTTTTACATTTGGCTTGGGTCAAATTACGATAAATAAAAACAATAAATAAATGAATAAAACAATTCTCACCTTAAAGTGTAAACAAGTTCCTGACAAACACAAATTAAACTGAATAAATCATCACCAGAATGTGATTCATTAATAACATTTATTCATTATAAAAAGCTACAATATCTGCTGACTCATAGAGATGATATTTTATGAAACATGTTTGTACATATGGATCACTGCATTAGTGATATTGTATATCATCTATTTATTTCCTCATTTATAATGATTATTTTAGAAACAAATAAAAAGCACATGAAAAGCAAAAATAACTACAACAGTGTTTTTATTGCTGCTGAATCCAGTTTATTTTATATCTGATAGAGTTACATAAAGTTATGGTTGATAAATATCTCACTGATTTACTATAATTAAACTAGTTAAAATAGTTTCTTCTTTTCATAAAGTGGTTAGCATTAGCGCTTAGACCAGTCTTATGTGTTGGTCACTGTTACGACTTGAAAGGAATGAACATATTTATAAAGGATACGGGAAAACCAGGATATACAATTTTAACGTTTTTATTTATGCAGTGCCAGGATTGCTGGGTTTCCACTGTTTCCTGAGGAAAAAGGAGCTATCAACAAAGCCCTAAATCCCATGTCCCAAAACGAACAAAAAAACAAAGAAAGACAAGGTAACGATTGACAAAGTAAGAACTGAAAGTTGGACCTGACGAGTCAGCTAAACAGAACAAAAAGGTGCAGTTCCAGGTTAACCCTGTACAGGGCCCGCGGAGCTGAGGCCACACCCAAACTAACGTGCGTGTGTGCGAGTGTGTGTGGTAACTTCTTTAAAATGTTTAATTACATAAAATAGGGGTTTGTTTTTTACATTTAATTGTTGCTTCATCTTCATCATTTCACCGCACATAAAGACAGGACAGATACAAATAAATTAGATTAATAAAAGTAAACACACACAAAAAAAATCATACAGTACATCAAGCAAAAATAATGAATCAATAAATAACACACATCTAAATAGAAGAGTCTACGCTGTAAGCCCGAACGTTCAACTTCATCCATACAGCACTTTAATTTAACTATTATCAAAAAGTACAAGTAGACAGTCATCCAACCTTTTAGGTTCTGGAAAATTTTGACTTTGAAAATAATCAATTTTTAAAAAAAAATAAAAATTGAGGTAATCGATTGCTCAAATTTTTTGAGTTCTAGTAACTTATTTGGGTTTACAGTGATATAGGGCCCATTACATTTTTGGCTAAATTGGCTCCCATATTTTCCTAACTTCGACCATAGTCTGACTGTAATCTTTTCCATGGTGCATAAATTATAGGGTTAGGTTCATTACGTTTTTCCTTTAAAAGTCAAGGAAGTTAAGTTTCTCTGTGTTGTTTTAGACGAAAAATTTAATTGGAAAGCTCATATTGATTATGTACAAAGAAAGGTCAGCAAAAGTATTGTCATTTTATATAAAGTTAGAGATGTGTTTGATTGCAGCTTGTTGAGGAGGATTTATTCCTTGATGATTCTCTCATATTTCAGTTATTGTACTGAAGTCTGGTGTAACACATATATCATTACCACATTAGAATCATCAGTAAGAAAGGTTACAGAGAGCACACCAATCATATATTTATTGATAATAAACTACTTAAATTTAAGGATCATGTCGAATTAGAAATTCTGATTATTATGTGGAAAGCTAAACAAAAAAAAAATTTCTAGACAATGTTGCACATGACGTTTGCCATAGAAGAAAATATAACTTCTGGAATATGTTTGTATGGACATCATTAAAACAGAAATCTGTCTGTTTATGGAGTTAAACTGTGGAATTTAAACGTTGTATTAGTTTTTACAAATTTAAGAAAATGTACAAAGACAAAATTCTGAGAGGTTATGAAAAAAAATTGGAAACACATGAATATAACTGTAGAACTGTAAGAGAAATGATGGTGTTTTTGTTATGATTTGTGACCTGGTGATGAGTTAAGGTGGAATGTTGTGGAATCTAATTGATTTAATTTTTAAGTTGTTATTAGGAACAGATAATACAAGATTTATTTTTCCTCTGTTTCTTTTTGTTCATGTATGGAAAATTGAATTTCTCCATGGGGATGAAAAAACATTACAAAAAAAAACAAAACTGTTTTAATCTTTAAATTGAATGTAAGAATGTGTGTCTTTGTGTGTTAACCCTGAGGTGGACTGGCGACCTATGAGTGGTGTACCTTTAAAGACTTTTTAAAACTTATTAAAATAATGCAATGGGCTCTGGCGCCCTCGTGTGGCCTGGAATAGCAAAAGCATAGATAGTTGAAAGATTTTTAATTCATATGTGGGAATTTTCATTTTTTTTAAATTACTTTACAAATTAAAGTAGAATATAGAAAACTAAAAACACTTATTAAATTAATGAGTTAGACTAACAAAACACTAAAACATTAAAATAAACACCTAAATAATATTAAAATTATGTGAAAACAAAAATGGCCTCAATTCCTGATGAAAAATGGAGTAAATTAAAAACAAATAAAATGACAGCAATAATATTCCATTATTATCATATATTTATAAAATATTAATATAATTACTGAAAATATAACATCAAACCTGGAGTTAATGACAGGTGTTACAGGCACGGCCTGTCTCTTTAAGAGAGGTGTTGCATTGTGGGAGGTGGCGGCATAACCAGGTTGTTTACGTGTGGGTAATGTAGTGTTTCCAGTCAGTCCGAGTGCAGATGTTCTCCGTGTGTGCTCTCTCTGTAAAGTTATCATGCAGCGTGTTCATGACCATAAAGAGAGGATTTAAGTACATCATACCCTCAGATACCTGCCTGGGTTAGGGTTAAAAATACATAACCCAAAAACAATGCCAAATAAAAACTTTTGGAGAACAAGACAATGAAAGTAATGTAAAACACAAAAAAATAAATAAATCAAAAAACAACTAAATGAGGGGAAAAAACAATAAATACTCCGTCAAAAGCTAAAAGAACAACAAAAGTAAAACGGGGAATAGTAAACAACTCAAAAACAAGTATAAGCGTAGATATGTACCGGTATGTGTGTTTTATATGTGTAAGTTTAAGTTAAATCCTGTTGAACATCCTCTCTCGCTCCCTGTTCTGATCGATGCTCGACTAGCCATGCCTGTAACGTTTCACTGCGCATGCTCCGATCATGCCGATGTGGCCGTTGTCTTCCAGACCTTCCTGACGTCACCCAGAGTTTAGGATGAAATAATGAGTGTAAATAATGAAGCTTTTTATGGTTTTACAGCTGTTTGGTCTTTATAGTGGAGTCAGTGTGGAGGAAGGAGATAGACTTATCAACAAATGTGAAGGTAGGATTATTTTAATCAGGCTCTACTACTGTGTATCAACACAGAGTAATGAGTCATTACGTGTTTATAACATGTGTAATAATCATAGATTTGTCCAAACAGAATGATAAAAATCTATTTATACTGATAGAGCAACAGGGAATGCACTCACCTCTGAAGGTGTGCTATGGTATCTGCCACTAAGATGTTGATAGTAAATATAATACTTCTTTTTTTCTTCTTCTTGTTATTAATTGTAAAATGAATGAATCTGTGATAACCACATTTATTTATTTAAATAATAACCAGTGTTATCCAGGAAGTTCTATTATTATTCGCATCTTAAAAATTTAAATCCTTGTTTTAATCAGAAATAAAAATGCATTAAAAAGTGACCACAAAACGGTGGAAAAGGTGGTAAAATGGGATTTTAAAAAGACACAGAAAATTGTTAAAAGTTGCAAATTAGAGAAAAGTAAAGGAAAAAAAGAAAAGAAGGGGAAAAAGAGGGGGGGAGGGGTTGCAAATTAAAGTGACCAAAAATGGACGGAAAAAGTGGTTGAAAAAAAAATAATAATACACGACTCAATTGTCAATATTGGAACAATGAGTTTAAACTGGCAAATAATAGGCATGACAAATGGTGAATGTGGTTAAAATGGCAAAATAAGTATGAAATATGGTGAAAAGAGGTTAAAAGTGACAATAGTGGGTCAACATATGCAACATTAGGTGGAAAAAGTGGTGGAAAGGGTTTATACTGTAAGTGCTGAAAATGTCTTCAGCGTGGAAAAAATGTGCAGAAAAGGTAATAAAAATTTGTTGGAGAAGTGACAGAAATGTAGCAAAAAATGCACTAAAAGGAGCAAAAAATATGTCAAGAAATAGTGATGAGAATAGGTTAAAATATGGCAAGTTTGGTGCAGTTGCAGAATGCCCTTATTGTGGCAATTAAAAATAGAAATAAAGTGTAACCTTTTAAAAAAGAAACATTTTGGCTTTTCTTCAAATCTCATAAAAATAAAGTTTGCAATCACAAATGTTATTTTAGAACAGTAATGATAAAGCTATTTATTAATAAAGTTCAAAGAAAAAAGAGCAGCTGTTAATGGATCTTCTTCATCCTCTAGTGTGTAAGTTCTTGACGGTGGAGCTGCAGGAGGCGCTGGAGAGGACAGGTCGGTCCAAGGAGGTGCTGGAGTTGGGGGAGGTGCTGGACACGGGCAAGAGTAGACGCAATATTAAATAGTACACGTTGTAAGAACAACACACTCATCAACCATAATTATCCTTAAATAGCTTTAGAATGCTTAGGATTTTAAAGCATTGCATCGTGGGTAGTTGATGATCTGTGTGTTGATGTTTAGGGAGACCCGTTTGACTGAGGCCGTGGACAACATCTGTGAACGCATCCTGCAGTACAGCGTTCACGCATAGAGGCCTGGAAGTCTACGCTACGCCAAGGTCAGTCCACCGCCTCATTGTTACCTTTAAACAATCCTCCACTGGTTTTACAAGTTTGGCCTAAAACCTTTGAAATGTAATTATTAGAAGATGTATGCCTAACCAAACCATATTTGTTTAATTATTGTTTTTTTTATTTGGCTTTCATAAATAATTATGCATATTTACAGATATTGTACATGATATGAGTGATAACACGTGTTATAAAGGCTATTTTACACAATAGGTGTGGCTACAGATTTATACTTGTTCGTTGGTGTACCATGGGCACTAAAAGTCTGGGAACCACTGATCTACACAACTAAAAAGTACAAACATGTAGAGGCAGCTCAGTGGGAGCACTAAACAGAAACTAAAAAGGAGAAGAAGATCAGAAACACAGAACATATAAAGAAGCATAAACTGAATATAGGTCATTTTTTCACTCCAGTGTATTTTGCCAGATCAGCATTTCTTTGAGAGAAATTGTCAGGTTTCCAGATGTTTATGTTTTGCCAGATTAAACTGATGCTGATGTGTTTTATTTTCATAGCATCATATGTGAGTGAGGGGCTTTGATAAGATGACATAGTGGTACATTTGTATTTCTATGAGCATTTGCACATCTGTACGTCATAATGCACATGATGACAGTTAGACATTGGTGCAGTGAGTAAATGTATGTATATTACTGGAATTTATTTATTCTTTTGCCATATTATAGTAATCCTGGGGTCGTGATGATGGGGCCCTTGAATATTGTTGCCCAGGGTACAGCGGTGTTAATCTGGCCCTGCCGTGAGGGAAAGGATGTTTATTTATGTGGAAATGTTCTTCTCACTCTCATCCTTGTCTGTTTCAAACACCGTCTAACCTGGTAAAAAACTACACAGATCATCACTGACTCCTAAATCAGAGACACCAGTGCCTGTTTAACTTTAATGTGTCTATAAAGCTCTGTTTGTTTGTAGTGCTACTGTGCTCTGTGAAAACATGACTCAGCTTTAATCAGCTTCACCTGCTCAAAGTGTTTAAACATCTCATCAGAGCTACAGAACATCTGGATAAAGTTGTTCTGTTGTAGACCATCAATACCAGTGATTGTAGAGTATGAAACATCATAGATTATTGATAACTTCTGATACTGTAAAATATTCTGACCTCTAGTGGTGAAAAAACACTTCTTACACGTGATGTTTGCACTTTTAGCTTTGTTTAATCATTACGGTCTGGAATGATGTCATCAGGATCATTTAAATGAGGTTAATTTAGATTAAGTTGATCAAAACTTAATCAATAAACCTGATCAGATTCAGTAAATCATTGATCCCTGAGGGTAAATATAGTGACATTAATCCTGTTCTCATACATCTTTATATGACATGAATAATTAAAAAGGAGCAGTCAGAATAATCCATGTCACTACAACTTATATCTACCTTTTAATTGTATTTTACTCATTATTTTAAACATAGATTTTTGTTTAATTATAGTTTTCTTTTTTATTGGTATTTATTTTGTTTCCTCACAGTACAACTTATATCTTCCTTTTAATTGTATCTTTTTTTTTTTTTCATCCATTTTTGTTCAATTATGGGTTTTTTATTTTCTTATGGTCCATGTGGGCTCCCCATGTTGGTGACCCCTGATTTAGAACAACTAAAAGCAGCATGAGTTGGCATTTTTTGAAAAAGCTGCTCAGTGATCTAAAAAGCAGGCTGAATGTTTAACATGGTCCACACCTTTGATGAACACAGCCTAGCATGCCTGTGAAGTTCACATTAACTCTTAAATGCATTTATATGCATTTATATCAGCTTTAGGCCAAGAATTAATTGGTTTATATTTATTTATATTCACTTTTTTACCTTTTCAGCATATATGCCGCTCGTGTTGATTCTCCATCACGGTAGACGTTCACTGATCTTGACCACCACTCTGGCCACTGACCAGATAGGCTTCCAATTTTAGCATCAAGCACAACAATTTTTCATATTCAAAATTCCATCAGCACTTGTGCTGCTTGAAAGTTTTATTTTTGATATACAGTAAATTTCAGAGGAAACATTGAGGACAACTGGACATCTTCCTTAATCTTAGTTTATTGCCTTGATTAACAACGCTTTCCAGGTGCAGCAAAACATGTGTACATCAGTCTAAGTGGTATGTATGGTTTACATCGTAGTTGAATAAGTTCCTCATTCACTTTGATGTGCCTTAATGCAAGAAAGAGGACTCTCCTAAAATCTGGCCTTCAGGTTTGCTCCCTCCCAGCGGGTGGCATTCACAGTGTTCTGCATAAGATTAGATGTTAATCGTGTTGATAAATGTGGAAACATGCTTACCCCGAATCACCAGCTAGCTTAGCTATCAGATGAGGGTCCAACCCATCGTTGTCCACCTGTCTCATGCGATAATGCTTCTTGGCTGTGGCAGTTGAATGGTTCATGTAGTCAGCAACCAGGGATTTATTGACCTTTGTCAAAGATTTGGCTGCCCTCCAGAAGACACGACATGCTGTCTGGCTGGGTTAGGGTACCATGACTACTCGTCAACAGTGCTGTTCTAACTTAACCCGAGTTACTATGACTACGTGTCAACATCAGTTTATTCTATTTTAACCCAGATTAATGTTCAATATTGTTAACAATAATCATTATCAAATATCTAGGCCTGTTATTTGTGCTAAGCGGCATCGAGCCAAACAATAGTCATTAAGTTTGTTAAAACCTTCCTTTCAAGCAGCTAAAAAACAGCAAACAAACAAAAGCTTCATAACACAGGAGAAACTCAATACAGTTTAAATCTTTAAAACTAACATTAGTGGAAACATTAAGGGCCCTTTAAAAAAAATAGCTCCATAGACACTATTAAGTTGGTTAAGAAAAGACCAAACACACAAATTCAAGTTAAAAACCATGCACTTTATTTACAGTAGAAAATATTTACAATATAAACAGCACAATGAGTCAGTAAAAACATGAGAATGAGTGTGTGAGGTGTACATCAGTGTAAGTGGTGTGAAGCAGTGTGAGCAGTATGATGGGTATACAACGAGGGTCAGAAGTGGGAGCTTGTCTACAACCTGGCACAACTGTGTCTGTGTGGACATCCTACCATTGCAAGCCCATTGGTGCTATGTGTAGATGGTGGATTGTGTTTGAACATAATGTTGTATAATATATAATATAATCCCTAAAACCCACTCATTCTCATGTTTTGCTGCAGAGACTGGAAAGGTGTACATCAGTCTAAGTGCTATGGATGGTTTACAACCCCAGGGTCAAAGTGCCTATGGCCCAGCACAACGTGTTCAGGAGAGCCAAGCCAGGTTTTCACCCTCCCCACCAAAATAACTCTAGTTTACACCGTAGTCAAACAACAGTTCCTCGTTCACTTCGATGTGTTTGGATGCAATAAAGAGGATTACATCCTTTTCCTCCCCATCTGTGTCCACGGTGTACAGTCTGGTCTTTAGGTTTGCACCCTCCCCAGCGTGGTTGATGTGCCGGCCAACAGTCTGCATTTCGGGGTGGCATTCACAGTATTCTGTATTTGCATCCATGCACATGCAACGCCCTCTCTTGTCCTTGTAAAAGAACATGTACCCAGTTTCCTCCTCACTGGTGTTCACGTGTATATCATTTCCCTCCTTGGCAGTGATGGCCCGTCCGTGGTAATCACAGATCACCTCACCAACCTGGAACCTGCGTGTTGCAACCACGCCCTTCCCCTTGCCTTCAACGTCAGTGACGAGAAGTCCTTTCCACTTCTGCGTCCTCGTCATCTTCCGGATCTGGCTGGAGTCCATCACAGTGTCCTCACATCCAGAGGGCTTCCACTCTTTGACGATGCTGGCAGCGGAGGGGATGTTGCTCTTCCACCCCTGCTTGGTAAGCCAGAAGGCCACACGGCTCTCTGCCGGGGGACGGCGGGAGAAGTATGCTGTCAAGGAGATAGGGTAATGTTAGACAGGAAGAGTATAAGTGAAAGCTTTGAAGTGTTACTTGAGAAAAAAAGCTATTCATTAATTAAAAATCTCACCGAGAACGTGCTGCTTGCACAGTTTCATCTGGGCCTTCAACCATCTCTCATACAGGACCCGCTGGTCATCAGCGGAGAACTTCTTGCGCTCAGCCTTGCTCGGCACAACCCCATCCAGAGTCACCGGGTGACTTTCCACAAGTCTGTTGTACGCTGCCTGGACATCCATTTGCACATTACCTGGGACAGAATGAGCGGCACCACGGACACGACCATGGCCAGCACTGGTACCGTCAACAGCAGACTCAGCACTATAGAGAAAAAAAAAAGAATTGAGGTTATTATAGAACAGGTATAAGATTAGATGTTATTAATCGTGTTGATAAATGTGGAAACATGCTTACCCTGAATCACTAGCTAGCTTAGCTAACACATGAGAGGCCAACCCAACGTTGTCCGACTGCTTCATTCGATAATGCTTCTCAGCTGTTGCAGTTGAATGGGTCAGGTAGTCAGCAACCAGGGACTTCTCGACCTCTGTCAGAGTCTTAGTTGCTGTCTCAAAGACACGACGTGCTGTCTGGCTGGTCACTGGCTTAAGTTTGTATCTAAAATCAGAGTTTAAACAGTTTATTAAAATGAGATGTATAAACACTTCTTATCTGGGGCATAAGACAGCTATGGGTAGAAGTCTATATGAGGTGAAATTAATCATGGTGGTTTGCTTACTTGCTGTGCAGACGGTTCAGGTCATTGGAAGCATTGTAGATCGGCATCCCCATCGTGGAGACGAAGAATCGCTCTTCTTCCTCTGTGTCGTCTCTCTTCCGCTTCTTGGAGTTGAGGAGTTGGGGCCGCACCCTGGTGTAATATGTATCAAACCACTGTTGACAGAGGAAAATAGCAATAAAGATTAAGTTCTGCTTTGAATAGGTTGTCATAGGAAACTTGAACTTTGAACTTGAACCTACCATCTCCTCTTCCTTAGTCAGGGCAAATGTGGCCACCTGCTGAGCTGCTGTCTTGTGCTCCTTCACGCCGATGACAGCATTGCCACGTGTGTCCGTTACCCTTAAAACCCACTCCTTTACCTGCAAATCAAGGATAGCATATTGTTTGGTTACAAAATGTCAAAAGATATTAGAACCAATTAAGACAAAAAAGAGCACAATAATACTCACAGTCATGTGCTCAACCACGCCAGGTCGCTGGAGGTGTCTTAGGATCACCACTGCCTGTAGATAGTGCACCACAAAGCTGCACTCTGCCATCACCAGCACGGCGTTCTTATCTTCGAAGACCTTCCCGATAACGGCCAGGAAGTCCTTCTTGGCCACCCTCAGCACTGTCCAGCATTCTGCTGGTGTCAGACTTTCCGGTGCAGTCAACAGGGAGTGCCTATGAGGGAAATAATAAAATGAATGATCATAACATTATCAGACACATTGCTCACTTATCTGTTCTGTATTCCAATTCACTGATATAATAGTTCAACGTACCTCCTCTGGGTGATCTCTTTGCTCACTTGCTTTGAGCAAACCTTCTGGCGCAACCCAATGAACTCCATGAAGCCCTTGCACTGCGCATGGAGCTCTGCATCATCACGACTGAGGCTGGTGTTTACAGTGTGGAAATAAAGGAATCTGTTGGAGGAAGTGCAAGGATTGTAAGTATTTACATGTACTGAAGCAAAATACCACCATTGTCTACAAAAGTGTTGATATTATGTGGAAAAACTAAAAAAAAATGCTTTTTACCTTTTCAAGCTCTTCAAGTAGTTCAGCTGTGTTTGTTTTGACAGCTTTGCATCACTGAGCTCACACATGTAGGCCCTGAGCTTCTCTCTGTTCATGACGAACCGCAGGGATGGTGTCTGCGGGTCAACGTAGTAAAGGTACCTTGATACATTGTCCACCTAAAAAAAGAAAACATGTTACATGACATTCTGATATTTGGATGCTTTTGGATAACTTTAGCAGATTTTGAACACTATGGGACTAATTTTGTCAATTGTGAAACATTATTAGAATTATTGTGTTTTCACAATAAACAAGGGCGGAGAATTTCAAAGTAACCATGGTGTTTCATGTTGTTGGCCTTGCAAAGCAGAGCAAGATGAATGGAATGAAGAGACGAGCGATGTTTAGGGTGTAAATTGCTAAGTACCCAGTAGATGGCAGTTTGCTTGTGTTTTTTTCTAGAGGTTCCCAAGGGATTAGCCACCTCAAAATCATCGATATACAGGCAAAGAGCGACCCTGAACTCTTCCTCATTCAAGAAAGCATTGTCTTTGAAGCGGGCCCCATCTCTATAAGATTTGTATCCCTCTGACACAGTTGCCTCATGTGACATGGTCTTTTCCAGAATTTCTCTATTGCTCAGCAATGTTTGCAACATTTTTAGTATGGGGACATAAACAACAGTCTGCTTGTCATTTGATAGAACAAACTCAACTGGCGTGACCAAAGAGAATTCCCTTGAAGTGTATGATTTTCGCCTGTTAGCAGTTGACAATGATCCTCCATCTGAAGTGAATTTGAGGAATACATTATTCTCAGTGACCACTCGATCTATCTCATTAACCAAAACATCATCAACATTTGCACAATGAGTATGTAGAGTTCTTCGAATAAAAGAATGTAGTAACGGCTTGGATAACAAATATATTTGGTTGATCTGATCTATGAACTCTTGCAAAGCAGTTTCAGAGATGTTAAGAATAGACGACATTTTCAGAAACAGAGCAGCTACATTGCGTTCCAACTGATTCTCTACGTCCTCCACATCTTCATTCAGCACAGCAACTTCACACTCAATATCATCAACTTCAGAATCACTCTCCTCCAGCTGAACACTCACATTAGTTGGAAGTTCTTCAACTACATTTTCTGAAACAATTTCAAGTTTAAATGCATTCCTGTTGGGCATCAGATGTTCTTTGCTTTTGTGTGCAGTGAAGGTCGAATAAACACTACTCTGAAAGTTACAGTCTTGATATGGGCAAGAAACCATTTGCCTCAGCTTAAGATGTTTTCGCAAATGGGTGAAGAAGCCTGCTTCTGTGCAAGGCTCCGCGAAGTTGCACAACTGACAGTGAAATGCAGTTTCCCCACTTTTGCCAGCATCCTTTTGATTGTGCCAAGTTGATAGGTGTACTTTGAGTGCATTAAAAGATTTAAATGTGCAAAGGCATTCCTTATGAAGGCATGGGAGTAGGGATGTTCGTGTATGGTATCCATGTTTTAAGCGGTAATGCTTTAGCAAGTAGCCTCGCTTTTCAGTAATAAATGTGCAGTACTTACAAGTCCACTGCATCAGATAATACTGCTCTGGTTGACCTGGAAAGACATGATAATTTTAGCATTGAGCACATGTAAATAATAATAATAAAGTTCAAATTTTACTTTACTGCCATAAATTAAAATGTTCAGTTATTATATATATATACAGATTTTTATAAATCACAAACTAAAAGGTGAAATCATTTTTTTTTTTTTTTTTTTTTTTTTTAAATTAATGTAATTGATTATTTTTGAACAAATGGACAATGAAATATATAATCCAATTGTAGTGGTGTTATTTTATGTCTATTACCCCAACCCATGAAACAAATACAAATATTGAATGATATACCTTTAATTGCTCAGACTGGGTAATGGGTGAACAGTTGACCCTCTGCTTCAGCCTGAATGGGGGACTGTGAAAAAGAATATCGAATTAAGGCAATAATTTCAAATATATACCCATACATGACTAACCTTCAACAAATCACTGTCATAACTGTGTCCAAATATCAGAGATATGTATTTTATAGCTTCTTTTATATTGAATTGCTCATTTTAGTATAGTGCTTTTGCCATTTCACAGAACAGCACGAATGCAGTTAGACACATTCTGAGTGTGCCCTAATCCAGACCTTCCCCTAAACAAGACATACTACAGAACTCATTCACACGTGCTGTCCCTGAGAGGAGTAAAAGACAAAACAAGCTTAACACTGGTTTACACTATACAACTGCAATATAAAATCCTGAGAGAATTTAATTATTCAAGTCACCAATTCTTTTTAAAAAGGTGAAAATGTAATCTAAGACGGTACATTGCAATCCAATAAGAAACTTTTTCAATTCAAGCTTTGTTCCTGTCAGGTGATGAGTTTAAACTTTGCTCAACCTTCCTAACTTGCTTCTGTTCAATTGAAGTTGGAAAACATTTTTCATGTTCCATCTACAACAGTAGATGACTTGTTTGAAGAGCTACACTATCTGCTGAGTACAGGTTTAATAAATTTTTTGAATCAACAAGGTGGTCTGATTGTATGCATCATTGAGATATTGTTGAATAGAAAAAAATTATTAGATAATCATAAAAATACATAAATCAAATGCATTTTGATTGAATCTAAGCTTAATTGTTATGTAATTCAAACATACACATTAATCATCTCAAATAGGTAACCTAATAGAAAAAATTGATTTGATATTAATCATAAAAATACATACATTTTATGTATTTTGATTGAATTCAAGCTTAATTAGTATGTATTTCAAACACATTCACATGAATCTTGAATAGGTAACCTACTTACTATGTAATTCAAACAAATATACTTTATGTATTCTGAATACATAATCCGATTAATATGCATTTAAATTCAATAAATTGTATTAATACTCAATACATAAACCTGGTGAATATGTATTTCAAATGAATTGGCTTTATTACACTGATGCATATGCATCATGTAAAGTTTATTAGATAGGTTTATGTTCAAAATAGTAGAAAAATTAAATGGAACTTTGTCATGTAATTATTTCACATAAATCTTAAAAGTTAGGGTTAAATATTTCTGAGTGCACACACACACGTTTAGCAGTAATGAAATGTTTATTGATGGATGATGGACAGAATGCTGGATCACTACCTACTGCTGTTTTCAGGAGGTCTTGGTAGCTTTTCTTCTCCTGCAGCTCAGCTTGTGATGTCCATGCTGAACTAGCAACAAGTTCAGGCTGCTGCCACGCAGCAAACTCATTCTGATCACTTTTAATAAGAGGGCTGTTCCTCTGATACCACACATTTACAGCTTTTTAATCACATACTATGATACATTCTGAAGCCAAACTGGTGATAGCTCAACAACTTGTGTTTTTAATCAACTTATCAAGTCTCCACGTGACCCTGAAAAAGGAAGAAGTGGGTCAGAAAATGGATGGATTATCAAGTCTATGAACAAAGCCTTTTTCTCTAATGTTTGAAAGCTGATGAAGCAATGATACTGGTCTGTAGTTAGAGCTGCTTATATTAACACTCTAATACATGGAACACTTTCACTGTTTGATTATTTATTACAAATAAACCACTTTGGAATGATTTATTGAAGACACACGACTTATTTTACTATATATTCTATATTAATTCATAAAAAGTTAATATCAAAGCAATCAGTTGACATTTCATGATGTATTTTTTTTAACAATGTGAACTATTTATTTTTAATCTACAGAATGAAAAAACAATGAAGATGAAGTTTTACTGACTCGACTTTTTTGGAATTAATCTGCTTTTCTTGTCTCAACAATCTCCTTAGTGAGGTCGTATCCATCATTCACCAAATACCTGTTAAATTCAGGATTAATTAATTCACTACATCATTACTCTTTATTAAATTATTTAGATAATTTGCTGATTTTTTTTTAATTTTATTTACAACAGTCCATGTTTTTTTAGTGTTACTCTTAAACTGCTACAATTTTTCATGTTAATATACAGTATATATTTTAAAGTTCTCATAATGTTTTACTCTGATTTTTTTTATAAAAAATTATGCTTATCTTCTGCTTCTTTAGGTTTATAAAGCTTTTATTCAGGACATTTATCTTAGTGCATACAGTCTCTAAGGCCTCAGTAATCCAAGGCTTGTTCTAAAGCTTCTGCTTCCTGCTCTTTGTTTAAAGGACAGTTTTTCTCATGTAGCATCACTAATGTGGACATAAAGACATCATAGACATTGTTTGGATGATCACATTGATAGATCTAAGCCCAGCTCTGGTTTGTAACTGGAAGCTGTTCACTGATATCACTTCTAAATAATCCTCCATCTACTTTCCAATCAGCTGAATGTGTCCAAATGTTAATGATGGATGTGTCAGTGTCTAATGTGACTCTGCTTGGCTTTAGAATGACTAAGAACAGGCCACAGCTGTACATTGGATGTATAACATCACAAGTCTTTATGTGTCTGTTTGGATTCATAATATTAATAATGAAGTCACTCCAAACACTTTGTATTTTATTGAATCATCAGAGTTATGAAACATGTCAGCTAATGTGTTCTTCAGTGTGTCAATGCACCACCCTGGTGTTCTGTATATACAACTTTATATTATATTCATTCACACACTTAGACATGTGATTAACCTGGACACACCTCCACTATGAGTCCACATACAGGGAGACTCCGCCCCCTTTTAATCAGTGCTGTTCATTGGGAATAATTCATATCCTTCTAGAACCAAAACATGAATTCTTTCACTGTCTCAGATGTTGATACAACACTACATTTAAATAAAAAGCCTTATTAATGTAGGAACAATCTCAAACTAAAGAATTCTGCACTTGTTTGACTCATTTTATCAGAATTTGTTAGAAAGACATCATGACTGGGTGTGAAAGCAGCAGTTACTCTAAAAGTCTATTTTTAAACTCAGTTTCCAGAGGAACCTTCACTTCCTGTTCTTAGATCCATCCAGTGGATGTTCTTCTCATGGGAACCATGTGTGTTTGATGGAGGATTATGTGCTATCCAATGAAAAGCTCTCCCTCTCTCTGACATGTTTCTCTGTTCAAAGAAATCCAGCACAGACAATAACACGTCTTTATTTAAAGGAACAAAGCTTCACTGGACATTTGATATTACATTTACATTGATTCAAACTTTATGTCAGAAGGAAGATTTAAGAAGAACTTTAGGATTTCTCATGGTTACATAGAACATTGTAAGTTCTAAAGAAAGGCTGGACAGGCTAAAGAACAGATTAAAGAACATTTCAGAGTTAGAATAAATCTATGAGCTGTAATCACAGAGTTGATAGAAATGTAAATATGGTGATAAAATGGGAGTGTTTGGACACTTTGGGCTCCCCTTCCCCTGATATTCATTCAGCACACTGCATGATCCATTCACAGGCTTTAGGCAGGGTTTCCCTGTCAGGAACCATTTCATCACATTCACTTCAACTGTAGAAAAACATACTTTATATAAAACACATCACATCTAAAATCAAGAAAACACTATTATGTGATGTATTAGATACTCATTTAAAAGTCATTACAAATATGAATCCTTTATAAACACAGAGAAAAGAAACAGATTCAAAGGTACATGATGAAGATGGTCTGTATTAACACAGCATGCAGGAGAAAGTAAAAATGACAGAAAACATGAATAACTGCGTAAATCATAAACTAATTCAGTTGTAGATATCTCAAGTCCTCTAAAAAACAAATAATTTTCAAAATAACCACAATATTTGCAGAGCTCACAGGTTTTCGATGCTGACATCACATGATAGGAGTTATTTTTAAACTCCAATTGTTGCAGGAACTCTCAATTTTTGAAAGTTATGCAATTTTTCCTAAACTATTCTACAACATTTTGGAAAATTAAAGCAAAGTTGCTCATAAACTAAGGCTGGTTTTCCTATAATCTGAAGCCCTTTGGACCTCAAAATGGTCCATAATTGAACTATCAACTAAAATGTGTTTGACAGCCCTGATATAGAATCTGTCATTAGTGTATAATAATAATAATAATGTGAATCATTCTTCATATACATCATGTATGAATACAGAAGCTATAGAATGTATATCCTGTATAGAAAGTGAACAAATGAAAACTTCTTCCTGCTTCCTTTCCAACTGATCATTGTATTGATCTTTTCTTTCAGACCACACCTTCAAAGATCAACAACTTCCTGAACTGTTGGTGTCCATTTTCCAGCTGACAGCAGGTTTATGTTGGAATCCTGTGCAGCCTGATCTCTGGGTTCTTCAGTCCAACACTGGAACCAGAAGGTGTCGTCACCATCCGTGTGTCGCTGGGATCTGAAGATGATTCCTGCTCCATGTCTCCATCAACACAGAGATGTGAGTGGAGAACAGATGAAGTGCTGAAGGTCTTCCCACACTCATCACATCTGAAAACATTCTTCTCATGAACTCGTTGGTGGAGATGAAGTTGAGATTTCCACTTGTAAGATTTTCCACATGTGTCACATTTATGAGGTCTTTCTGATGAGTGGCTGCTTTGGTGAGATTTTAACTGTTGATATGTTGTAAAAACTTTGTCACACTGGTCACAGGGACACACTTCATGTCCAGTGTGAGATCTCAGGTGTTCAGTGAGGGTTTTTTTGTGTTTATATATTTTCCCACAGTGGTCACAGTGATACAACTTTGATCTGGAGTGAATCTTCATGTGCAGAGTTAAAGATGATCTTTGTGTAAAAGTCTTTCCACACTGTTCACATCTGTGAGCTTTGATTCCACGGTGAATAAGGACATGTTGACTGAGGTTTCCAGATCGACTAAAAGTCTTTCCACATTCATCACACGTGTGAGGTTTCTCTCCACTGTGAACAAGCTGATGGGTCTTCAGGTGCTCTTTTCGAGCAAAAGTTTTTCCACACTCGTCACAGATGAAGAATTTTTCTCCAGAATGGATTCTTTGATGTATAGTGAACTTTGATTTACAGCCAAAGGCCTTCCCACACTGGTCACATGTATGTTTAGCTTTAACTCCAGCTTGGCTCTGCTGTTGAACTCTTTGCTCTGAAGTTTTTCTCTTAGATTTGTTTCTTTGTTGTGGCTGAGCTTCATTGTCCTGAGAACGTTGAGGTGTCACTTTGTTCTGGCTTCCAGAGTCCTGTAGAACAGTTAGAGATTAAACACAGAGAAGGAACCAAACAAACATTTGTGAATCACTTGTTAAACCTCCAGCCCTAAACCAGCTCAATGTGGAAAAATGGATATTGGCGCGTTAGCGCCCCCTACAGAGTGAAGAGAATTTAATATGAGACAAATGTCCTATTGTAACACACTTTTCATAGGGTTTTAACTGACAGGGTTCAAAGTTGCTGCAGATAATCTAGAGAAGTGGGACACCAAAAGAGATCCATGGATTATTGTTAACTTTTACAGAGTTTGTAGGGCGGAGCCGTGAATCTTGGCATAATTTTTTTTCCTTTTTTTTTCTGAATACACAATGACTCCAAAAAACATACATTACAGAAAAATACACCAAACAAAATAAAATAGTAATTGTAATTGTGAAAAAAAAAAAAAAAAAAAAAAAAAACATTTATCATGCACGTCTCATAAAATTAAACAAGGAAAATTGCACACGCTTTAAATAAATGATCTTTTTATGAATGTAGAAAGTGAGAAACTTCCATTACTTCTTTTATCAATTAATTAATCTAAATCTAATTTTAAATCATATTTAATTTGCAGAATACCATACCAGATACTTGTTCAGCTTATTTTCTACAATGCTTGTCCAGCTTGAAAGAACATGGATGGAACACAAGTAAGACGTGAGATCACCTCAGCTTTTAAAAGTTTATTCAGTTTTGTTGTAGGTTTTGTAGCAGGTTTAAAACCTTAAAGAAAAGGATGAAAAAGAGAGAAAGGAAGAATGAGTTCTAATCAAATGTTTTTAAAAGAATGAACCACCTGAGCTTTTCCTATTTTAAACATTTTATTTATTAAATAAATTAATTTTCTGCTATTTAATATTTAATGTTTTTAAATCAACCTACAATATTTAACTATTTCTATTTGTAAAATTAAATCATGTGCTTTGCTGTACAAATTTTATCCATTTTAATTAAAGTCTAACTTTTTAACAATGTATTTTCCCATAAACTTATTTATTAATTTTAGTATTTATGTAAATGTATTTATCTGAAACTCCTAACCAATATTTATTATTCTTAACATGTCTGTGATTTTATTCTTCATTGTTTTAACCTAAATTACACTATGAAATCACTATATATATTATATCAATTGGATCAAATATTACCTTAATGTATTTTGACTAAGATGTCACTAAACAAACAAACTGGTAAAGCCAAACACTTTGGCTGTAGAGTTAACTTACATTTGGGTCAAAATACATATAAACATGGAATCAGCCTGTGTACTTTAACATGACCTATATTTTAACTTAAATACTTGCTTTTAGGAGCTTAAAATAAACATAATAATTCAATAAATCTAAAGACACTCACTAACAACATCTCTGAGCTCCTCCACTACATTATCTGAGAGTCAAACACACAGGTGTGATAGATTTTCAGTCAAAGTAGTAGTAGGAGGAGCTTAGACCTAATACTTATGTTGGGGCTCCATCTAGTGTCTAATTGTAGAACTACACCTACACCTGACCTCAGGTGAACGCAACGGAAATTCACAGAATTGGGTTTAAACACCGTCACTGTGAGGGAAAGAACATTTTTTATGCAGAAATGTCCTTCCAACTCTCTTTGTAGTCATTTCAAACACCACCTAAACACCGTCTAACCTGGTAAAAAACTACACAAATCATCACTGACTCCTACATCAGAGACACCAGTGTCTGTTTAACTTTAACATGTCTGTGAAGCTCTGTCTGTTTCTCATAGCGCTGCTGTGCTCCGTGAAAACATGACTCAGCTTTAATCAGCTTCACTTGATCAGAGCTACAGAACATCTGGATAAAGTTGTTCTGTTGTAGACCATCAATACCAGAGATTGTAGAGTATGAAACATCATAGATTATTGATAACTTCTGATACTGTAAAATATTCTAGCCTCGAGTGGTGAAAAAACACTTCTTACACGTGATGTTTGCACATTTAGCTTTGTTTAATCATTACGTCTGTAATGATGTCATCAGGATCATTTAAATTAGGTTAATTTAAATTAAGTTGATCAAAACTTAATCAATAAACCTGATCAGATTCAGTAAATCATTGATCCCTGAGGGTAAATATAGTGACATTAATGCTGTTCTCATACATCTTTATATGACATGAATAATTAAAAAGGAGCAGTCAGAATAATCCACTACAACTTATATCTACCTTTTAATTGTATTTTACTCATTATTTTAAATTACATTTTTATTTTGTTTTCTCACAGTACAACCTATATCTTCTTTTTAATTATATCTACTTTATTTTTCATTAATTCATTCATTTTTCATTTATTTATTCATTTGAGCAGCATATTACAAACTTATTTTACATAACAAAACTAAAACAATTGTGCTCAAAAGGAATTAAGTTTTTTTTTTTTTTAATTTATTAGTATTTTGTTTCCTTACAGGAGTTAACTAATATTTTCTGAAATCATTC
>NW_021145228.1:218294-343008 GCF_900634775.1 Gouania willdenowi | reverse complement strand
CAATTTCCAACAAAGTCATCTCAAAAAGAGAGGAGAGAGAGCGAGGAGAAAAAAGAGGAGAGAGAGAGAGAGAATAATGACCAATTTGTAAACACAGCTCATGCTTATTGAACTTCACCTTTTCACCCTTTGAACCAGGATCTCCAGGAAGACCTGGGAATCCTGTTGCACCCTTGGAACACAGACACAGCCCTGCTCAGTGCAGCATCAGGAATGCTTAACATGACAATGCCATTTAAATACAGAGTGGATTACACTTACTGCAGGTCTGGCTTCACTTTTGCTTCCCTGAAGGAGAAGAAGAAGAAGAAGAAGAAGAAGAAGAAGAGAAGAAGAAGAAGAAGAAGAAGAAGAAGAAGAAGAAGAAGAAGAAGAAGAAGAAGAAGAAGAAGAAGAAGAAGAGAGAAAAAAAAAAAAAGAAAACAGCATTTATTGTCTCAGAGTGTCAGATTGTAGTTGTTTTTTTTTAGCTACAAATACAAATACTGGTGAATAAATCAATATATATATATATACCTTTTTAATTTTTGCAATATTCATACATATGTTGTGGCGGTTTTGATTATTTAATTTTCATTTCATTAAGTTTATTATCTTCAGACTATAGTCAGCGTTCAGAGGGAGGTGGTGAGGATGTCAGTGAAGCTGACGGTTTTATAAAAGCATCTGAAATAAGTATACGTAGAATAGGGCCCCAAAGTTTATTAAAAAAAACTGCTTATGTATGAATAACAGAATGAACAAAAAACAAGGTGAGAACACACAACAGGACTCCAAATACACTAAACAACAATAACAAAATAACATTTAGGACCTTACTACAAAGCTGGATTTCCTCTTATCGCACTAACATCAGGGATTTATTCCCTGTTTCCTGTACTATGATGCTGGTTAACTTCTTACTGTGCTATGTCACCGTGATAACATTCGTAGTACAGCTGTTCTATGACAGAGAATGTTTGGTTAGGTGAAGCCCGCTAATGGAGAGATATCCCGGATATATTTATCCAGCTTTGTAGTACAGGCCTCATAATTAAAATTTTTAAATATTTAAATAAAAACACACAAAAGGACTCCAAAAACACAAAAGTCCATAAAATAAATTAAAAAAAAAAACAGACTAAATGACTCTGACATCACACAAAGGACTCTAGAAACATAAAAAACAATCTAAAAACACTAAAATACAACAAAAACACACAGAAAACCAACAAAGGTTCAAAAGATAACTTAAAAATATGCAATAAATGTCTCTTTAAAGCCACAAAATGGTTCTAGAAAACACCGAATAACAACAAAAAACCTCAGAATAAAAACATTAACACACAAACTGCCTCGTAAAACACAAAAAATGACTCTGAAAAGCATAAAACGACAACAAAAATGCAGAAAAAAGACTCCAAAAACACACAAAATGATTCTAAAAAACTCAAAACAACAACAAAAACACAGAAAATAACAACAAACGTCCAAAAATAAAAGCAGAAACACACAGACGACAGCTCTACACAATGCCCAAAAATGTACCAATTAGTTGTAGATGAAAATGACAACATCACTCCATTTGGAAAGGCTTTTTTTCTGTTGTAATGAAATGCATTTCATTAATTTTCTTGATCTTAAAGAAGATGATCCTATTTTTTAATTATATATAAATAAATAAATAAAAATCTGTTTTTTTTAATCTGGCTATAGGGTTGTGGCGCTGAATCATGCATTTGTAGTTTTACTTCTCTACCAGCAGATGGAACAGTAGGTTCAGGTTTGCTGTGTGTGTGTGTGTGTGTGTGTGTGTGTGTGTGTGTGTGTGTGTGTGTGTGTGTGTGTGTGTGTGTGTGTGTGTGTGTGTGTGTGTGTGTGTGTGTGTGTGTGTGTGTGCTGAATCACATATGGGTCGTCCTCCTCACACTGGTCATTGGGGGACGTGGGATCAGAATTCAGCACCAGCTGCTGGATGGAGCCCTGGAATGAGATGCAGGAGCGAATGAATCCAACTGATAACTTTGTCACTCATTACACTTTATGGAACGTTAGGGCACATTTTCCTTAGAACGACTCCTTCCTGAATCCCACACACGCACACGGGGCTGGAACCAAAGGGATTTTTTCACGTTAACTTCTGCATTAGGAGATTTTTTTAATGAGCCTCTGTGAAGAACTGACCCCGATTGTCCTCTAAGGTTCCCACGAGTAGACTTTAAACCCTAAAATTACCTTTTGTTTTTCACTCCATCCTCAAACACATTCTATCTTCATCAATAAAAAACATCTAAAAGCACACAGTGAGCAACAGAACGGTGCACCTCAAGTAGCTGCCAATCTATTACCACAACTGGCAAAATAGACATATTTACATCCATTCAGAGATGTTATGCAACTAAAAAAGCTATTTTTAATTTGTAATTTGACACCACGCTCATATCTTTATAACTGCACAGCACTATAAATAATATAAACACCCTGTGCTGATAAAAGACTCCCGACCTCCAAAGGAGTTGGTACATTTAAACACAAACAAAGTGCTGCAGTGGCCTAATGTGACAAGAGAGGTGAGGAGACAAAGCTTAGTCTATGGGTGGCTGTGGATTAGAGGAGGTCTGGGCTGAGTCAGTGAGTGAACTCACACTGGTAACTGGGGCCGTTCCAAGCTCACAGCAGGAACACCCCCCTCCCTGACACGGGAGAACGGACGTGATCACCAGCTCAACTCGGTTCCCACAGACAAACACATCATCACCTTCAGTTATGACACACGTATGGCGTTACGTCACCATTAAGCGACTCTGGGTTTGTTGTTGACATTACATTCTGTTCATTTCATCTTTTCTGTTGCGTAGGGTAACTATAAACCAAGATTTACCCAGACACGTGCTCTTTTCAAGGACTGGGTTTCCCAGGGCCCCTGAACGCATCACGTTAATTTAAATGACTGTAACTCTGCTCATATTTGTTCTATCGGAGAAATTCCACCAGTTTATGAAAGATAATAAGTTGCTCTTTACAGCCAGTGTCGGTACATTGTGGTAATTTTACTCACACGTAACGGAAACATTAAAGATGCTGCTTTGTTTTGATGAAATTGACACAAGGAACAGAGAGAACCAAGTGAGTGAGAAAGAAAGATTAAAACAGACCAAATAACGGTGGATTTATTAAAAATGAAAGACTCTCTGATGATAAAAACCACCATGAATGGAGGATCAAATGGATTTCAAAACAAAGGAGGAAACTGAGCCTATAAAGGTAAGATCAGTTTAATTTATGGATCAATAAATGTCGTTCTGATTTTGTGGAGCTAGTCTTTGTGTACATTAATATAAGTGTAAATAGATGCTTTTAATGTGTGAGACAGTTTAGGACAGAGTATTTGTGTGTTTGTTTAAACTTTGTGTGTCTGTGTCCATCTGATCATATTTATCTCCATCACTTTCAGTTTTCCTTTTGATGAACATGACATTATCTAACTCTTCTTTTATTTCTTCTTCTTTAAGTCCATACAGAGTGGACACGCCCCTCCCTGGACATTAAAACCATGAGCTGATCCTAGTTTCATCATCAGGTCTAGACCCATCACTTCTACAGACAACAGACAGAATGGGATGCACTTATTTATTGAAATGTATATTAAATGATTATTTCATTTTCTGTCATTTTATTTTTTAGATGTTTTTAATTGTTTCAATAATTTAGAGACTTAAGGAACAGATTGTTATAATGCATAATAAAGGTGATTTACTTGAGTCAGCACTAATTTCAGATTGTTTTTAAGTCTTTGTATAAAAATATTTTTAACAGGACAACAATGATGTGCAGAGCTGCAGTAATGTTGGCTTCATACAATAATAATAATAATAATAATAATAATAATAATAATAACACACACCACTAGAGAAGCTTCCAGTGAATAATTTACAAATAAAACAAAGTTCACTGATGATGACGTTGAGATCTCAATGTAATCAGTGAACTTTATTTTTTTTGTAAATTATTCACTGGAAGCTTAGATATTGTGTGACAAAGATATCAAAGGTTGTTGTTTTGAGAAGAGTCGTATTTATGATTAAAAGTTATGATTGTATTATATTCTAAAGTTTATAATTATCTGGCTCGTCTTCCTTTCTTTCTGTTCACATCATAACCTTATATTTAGTTCTACAAAATGTGTTTACAGCTAATTTTACTGATTATTGTTACACATCATCCTGTATGTGTATTATATACAGTATAAATGTGTAGATTTAACTGTTAGAGAAACTATTTTATTAAATACAAAGCAAACGACATGTAAACAGAAAAACAAAGGTAGAAATAGTTTATTTAAATTATGAAATTAGTGAGTTGTTAAAGTGCTGAGGTGCAGCGGAGGGTCTTCTTCTGCAGAGACGTGATGATGAGGGGTTTGAGTAAAACACAAAATTCCATGGTAATGTTGAGGGTATAAACATGCATATAAACACATTACTGGTATATTAACCCATATAAACCAAAAAATATAGAAATGGGACATTTTACGGCTGAAATGTGTAACATATTACTGGTATTTTGAGAACAGGACACGTGTAGATTTCTGATCAATTCATTATAGTTGTGCAGGACAAACAGGAACTCCACATACTGATAATTGGTATTATCACATGTTCACTAACACGACACGACCTAAGAAGAGAAATAAAATAAGATTAAAAATAAATAAATAGTTTACAGTCTTGTTCCAGGTTCTGCTGTCATAATATTCCCATCCTTGTACTTCCAATGTTTAAATGTTTTGTTTTTAAGGTTCATGTTACATTTTGCAAAAGGTTGCACTTTATTTTCTGGCTTATTGATTTTTGTTTGTAAAATTATGACCTTTCTTTCAGACATTTCATTTATTTGGGCTGTATTTGTGATGTTCTGTTTTTGGTTACATTTAGATGAATAAATTAATACACTACACTTTGCTCCTCAAGACACTGTGTTTGTTTTCATTCTACAGAGTTAGTGAGTATGTGTCCCAGAACACTGAACCACCATATATATATATATATATATATTTATATTATTTATACATTAGCAGCAGTAAAATGTCCCATTTCCATATTTTCTGGGTTATATAATAGCCAACCACATGTGTCCTGTCCACAAAAAACTAGTAATATGTTACACATTAGCAGCAGTAAAATGTCCCATTTCTATATTTTCTGGTTTCTATGGGTTAATATACCAGTAATATGTGTTTATATGTATATTTATACCCTCGGAAATACTCGGATAGACCTGATGATGAGCTGCTACACTCCGTTACTGTCCCACTGTCGGCTGAACAAAGAGAAGTCCTGACGGTCATGTTGTCCTCTTCCTCCATGAGTTCTCTGTGGTGTTGTTCATATATATCAGCTAACGAGAACTTCTGACACCGCTATCATTGTGGAATGTGGATGTTTATGTGCCGTAAAGCGTCGCGCGGTACCAACGTCATCACATCGAGTCGAGTTGTGCGTGCACATGCGCGGCCAACCGTGCCAGTCTAGCACACTGTTTGGACCACCTCTTCTAGCAGGACCATCGGGCCGTTAACCCCCCTGTGGTGCAGTTCACACCTACACAGACCAGACAATGGCCCCCCATGGTTTCACACATGCACAGAGCTGGTTAGGAACGGCCCTGGTTGCCAGTGTGAGTACACCCTAAGATACCATTGCTTTTCAGCTGTTAGAATGCACGCTAAGCCAACCTGGTGGACTCTAAATGACAAAGAGAAAAAACACATGTTTGAAGCTCTTGGCTTTGGTTTTCAAAGGAATTTTTTGTGGAGGGAAGCTTTCATGTTATGACTCATTCCAAATTTGCTTCACAGCACTTTGAAGATCTGTAGAGGGTAAACTCTTCAACCTTAATGAATAAAGATGAGGTAAAAATAAAAAAAAGAGCAGGGTTCAAAGGTGAAAAGTTCATGTGCATAATAAACTAGGGGAAGAACAGTTTTTGGCGGCCACTTTTAATCCGACTCAGACTCAGTGTAACCACCAACTTATGATGCTCCAAACTCGCGGGCGTGTCTCGGGGGTCAAAGGTCACACGGTGGGATCTGGGTGTTCTTTTCTTGAGTGTGTCCTGAGTCAACAGAGAGGATAAAACGTTCTCCCAGTGACAAGGTGAAACGTGGCCTTGATTAAAGGAGAAAATGGAGCTACTGAAGGGTTCACCATTCAGGATGTGGGTCACAAGGTCAAGCTTTGAAGGATGGATGTTACTCTGCGTAAAACAGAGGAGCCATTAGATTATGACCGATGACGGGTGAGACAACGAACAACAATGTGTAGATTTTCTTCTTTGTTTACTTTGATTTTAGCCATATTTGAGCATCTATGCATCAATTCCTTGTTTCCAATATTAGTAGATCTGTCTTTTTTATTTAAGTTGCATTTTTTTACTGGTTCTCCATCTCAATTTTATTCACATTGATTGATAAATGGCAGTCCTACCTGTAAAAGAAGGCAAATGGTTATTTTTCTCACCAAATAAGTGACCAGAACTGTATAATTCTGCTATCATTTTATATGAAAGGTGTAAATACAAAAACCTTTATTTTCCTTTCACAAAAATAGATGTTCTTTGTTTGTATTCTTGTTTATGGACCACATCATGCTATTGAGCCACGTTACCATGGTGACGGATATAATGAATATATTGCCGTATCACTTTTACAACTCAAATTTAATTAACTACTAAATATGGAAATTATCTGAATGATTTTCAAAATAAATGCCACCATTAACAAGCTAACAGCTCTCTGCACAGTCGTGCAGAGTTTCAGGAAGTAGTAGAGTGTAAATTTTGTTGAATAAAAATAGGTTTCATTGACAAACATTTTTTAAGTGACAATAGTGAGACGTGTTAAACAATACATGTGTGCGGGACTATATCAAAATAAACTAAAATTTCATGAATTCCAATACAAAATACCCTAACCCTTTGGAAGGTGTCCAATCAAAGCTACTTTTGTTACATGGGAGACGGGACAAGCCGGTAAGTGATCCAATATAAAGTAAGATGATAGCGGTTATGGACTTCACATGTGGTCTTACATTGATCATTGATCACATCAAATCTGTATTTACAAACATTATTACCGTCCCATATCAGGGTGATCAATAGTAATTAGTCAACTACAACTAGACTTTACCTGAAATAGTCCTGATGACTATGTTTTGAATAAAACAAAGATGCGTTTTAGTCAACAGAGTGTCTAAAATTAAATCTGAATTTGCTGTCAGAAGTAACGCTGAGGAGTGTTTCATTATAGTCAATCATCTAAAGTACATTAATGTAATGGTTACCTGTTGCTTTAACTGGAAGACTTGTTACTGTCTACACGTTAATGTCTTTATATGTTTGTCTAGGCTCCCCTAGCTATTTAACACCTCCCAGTTAGAAACACATTTAGGGGAAACGCTACTGCAGTCTGCAGACTCAATATGATGAAAATACCTGGACCTCTTATTGTGTAAGTAATCAGACAGAATGTAACGGAAATGTCAGCCATAGTTTGTTCATTCCTCCAGTTCTCCACTACAGCTGATTAATAATAACCTCCACTATTTTCAACTTATTAATCTTCAGCATTTCACTTTTCAGCCACTTAGATTAAGGTTTTTTAGATATTACCTATTAGTGTTTCTGCAATTAAAAAATCTGTGTTTTTTTTGGTTAAGAAATTAAAACTATTGTGGATATGCTATAGCTAAACATCCTGTGTAATGACAGCATTTATTTTCCAACTAATCAGAGCAATAGTTAACTAATGTTAGTCATTTCATTATTCTATGCTGTAGAAATGCACTGAAAACATACGCTGAAATCACTACGTAGCGCATCAGTTTTAGCTACACTTGCTGGACATAAGGCCAACTACACCAAAGTAAGAAATATTGTCTCAACATGTGAGATTTTTCCCAAAATATATAGTTGACATATTTAATTTTCTTTTACAATCCTCTCCATTCCAGGAAGGGAATTCCGTAGTTTCCTTTCATTTTCCGCAGTTGCTTAATAGAGGGACACTGGGCTCTTGTTTTGAAAGGCAAGGTAAAAGTTGGAGTTCTGTGTGTGAACAGCATTAAAACGGGTAAAGCTTTTGGTTCAAACAAACAAAGCATTGTTAAACCTTTCAAAATGAAGATAAAAGGGGAGCTGCAACCCTTTGAAAGCAGACAAAGAGAATCCCTCAGCAGAGTGAGAATTAGGCAGCGTTTGACTTGAATTTACTTAAACAAGCAAAACTTGTCAGACAGAATGAAAAAATAAAGTGCTATAGGCTTTCAGACTAAGTGGGGTGACTAGTGGTGTACTAAGGATGATCCCTGAGCTCCACAGCAGAGGTGTAGGTGATTCTATCGGTTAAAGATTGTTGTCATCGATAAAAAATATATCTCACTGCAGACAGGCAATACACAAAATGACAAAAAAGGTACATAAAACATAGATAGAAAATAGTAACAAAACACAAAATGACTCCCAAAACACACGTAATAACTACCAAAACACATAAAATGACAAATTATTCAGAAAATGACAAAAAAAAAAAACACAAAATAATTCCAAAAACACACAAAATGACAGGCAAATACAACTGAAACACAATAACTCTTTGTCCTTATTCGTGTTAATGCTCAGATTGGTCATTATTTTAAATGCTGACATCAATGTTGATATTGTGGCCCTCAGATATCTGATGTTGTACCTCTTTCATTCTGGTCCTCTCAGCCACTTAGGGTTAGAACCCTCACCTGATGACTGATGTGAATCAGGTGTGTCAGGAGAGAGGGAGGAAGGGCTGAGAGGCCATGAGGCACCAGCCGTAACACACACACACACACACACACACACACACACCTTATAGATGGTCCTGTCTCCACATGACTGTTCTTCAATTTTCATGTCTGTGGGAATGTTGGAAAGGAGGGGGGGAGGGAGTGGGGGGGTTATCTGCAGACACTTCCTAGTGATAAAAGATGAGACAACCTTGGCTTTAGCCTTGGCTAACTAAGGAGTCAAATGGATCATATTCTTAAACCTTTGAAGGTTTTTATCTAAGGTCCAGCACAGGCTTAAAGACAACTGTCTATATGAGTATGATATTTACAATAAAACAATCTCACAGTTTATATAGATGGAGAAGTGTTTGGGAATCATATTCACTAGAATATTACCTTCAAAAAAAACATAAAAAAGGTTGTTAACACTTTCAAATGTAACTATAAAAAACTAATCAAATCGTACAGTTTATTAACAGTACTGCAGCTAAATTCCTTCATTGTATGATCCTTTCTCATATTGATACTGTTTGACTGTAAAAACAAAACCTGTGGAACAGTAAAATAAACCAACCATCAAAGTTTTCTTCACCTTTGTCTAGCTTTAGAGAATTATCATCTTTTGAGTTTTAACAACTTTAGAAATATTAAACATGCTGGCCTCATCTATAAACCTGTCCATGGTTTACTCTTTTATTCTTAGTATATGAATAGTAGGTCTATACGTAGTATGACAATTCAAACACAGCCCAAAAGCACACAACATAACAAAAATATACAAAGACAAAAAATACACAAAATAACTCAGAAAATACATTAAAGGACCATAAAAATACACAAGGACAGACAAATACACAAAATAACTCAAAAGACACACATAAAAATAAAGAGATTCATGGAGAAGTAACAAAAGGACAACAGAAATACACAAAATGACTAAATACAGACCCTCTATTCTGCTACTGACTAAACTTCCCGTTAACGTCAAAATAAGAGCCCTGTTTACAGTTAGTTGTTTTGCATGAATATATCTTAGTTAAATGTAGGTTAGTGCTCTGTAAGCAATAATATTCTTTATTCACATTATGTCCGTACCCAATGATGAAAATAATAAACATTATTTAGTTTAAGATCATTTATTTTTTCATTAATTGAGTCATAAAACAACATACTTTTTAAATGGAAAATGTTGCTTCTCGTGTCAAATATTGTTATGAGATGAATTTACATGTAATTAATTACAGAGTCTGTAATTAATTACATGTAGTTTGAACAGAAGGAAACGATACACAGACACGTCATGTGTTTGATGACTGTAGAGACATCAGACAGTTGACCACACAGGAAGCCGTTAGTCTGGCGTCAGCATCAGAGTCCCAGCAGTCAGTGAGAATTCTCTTCATTTCACATCCCTGAGAACCAATCAGATGTTAGGTTAGTGGGACTCAACCAGGCCTGACTCAGTTACATGTTTCAATTACAATTACGTCTTCAATTATCCATGTTTACTTTAGTTTTATTGAACAATTCACATTCATGTTTTTACAAAACACATTAGATAGATTTATTTCCTTTATTGTCATTCAACATTACATCAGGGATGCATTTGAACAAAATGAATAATAAAAAGGATGAAAACCAGGTCAGGTCAGGAGGGATGCAGAATAATTATATACATATATTAGTGCAAAGTGTATGTGCAAAAAGAGGTGTGTGTGTGTGTGTGTGTGTGCTCCTCAAATATCTCTATAAATCAGGCTCAGACTGAGCTGAAACTTTCAACATGGCTGCTGCTTGGTTCAAGGATGAGCAACGTCAGATTTGTTTGAACTTCCGTTAAGGAATTCTTTCATAAAATTGTCTTAAATACAGCTTTGTAGAACAGCTCAATGTTGACAGGTAGTCATGGTAACTCAGGATGAAAGCTGCGTAGAATCTACAGTAGTGACTGCACAAAGGGCTTTTAAAAACCACCAAAGAGGGTCTAATATCCTACAAAAACATAAATTAACAGAGAAACATAAAAAAACCAAAATACAAATACATAATAGGACAACAAAACCTACACAAAAGGGAAAAAAAAAATGCACAATGGAGAAGAAAAATACATAAAAGAACAACAAAAATACACAATTAATACACTTCCTCATCCATCAGTCCAAACCATCCTCCTGTCAGTTGGACCCTCTCCCCACATTCCTGGTCAAAGCCTCCCCCCCTCTCCGATTCCCATCGTCATCATCATCATCATCATCATCATCATCACTGTAACTGTTCCCTCATCTTTTTAAACCTCTGCAATAACGCCAATCCTGAGAAGACCTGCTGCTGATACTTCCATTCTCAATAACTTCCGTCCCAACTCAAATCTCCCCTTCATCAGTAAAATTCTCAGTTGCCATCCAACTTCACTCTCACCTATCCCATAATAACCTTTATGAACAGTTCCAGTCCAGTTTCTCCATCCCCCCCCCCACACAGGTTAAGAGTCTGGGTGTCGTCCTCGACAGCACTCTAATTGTCAAATCCCACATCAATAATATCACCCGGTCAGCATATTTCCACCTCCGTAACAATAATGACCTCAGCCCCTCCCCCACCCCTCACACTACTGCTATCCTTGTCCACAGTCTCGTCACTTCCTGTCATGATTACTGTCATTGCTTGTCTTTGATCTCCCCAGTAAATCTCTCCATAAACTCCAGTTAGTCCAGAACTCAAACCCCACCCCTCTACCTCCCACATCACTCAAAACCACATCACTCTTTCAATTTAGACATGATCAGTTTTTATTTGAATTTGTACATCATTATTATAATTACTAAATAACACCATTTTGGTTTCAATATGTTTAGTGAACCATTCTGTAAAGCTTGTATAATTATGCTGTGGTAGTGAGTAAATAATATAAAGTTTAACTTAGTTGATAAATCAATCAAGTCATTTATGTACAACAGAAACAGTTTTGCTCCTAGAATCGACCCCTGGGGGACACCGCAAGTAAAGCTCCTCCATGTTCAATTACAACTCAATTATGATTACGGTGACCTGCATTTTTTTCAATTACAATTACAATTAAAATTACCATTATTGTTTTTCCCCTGCAATTAAATTACAAATATGTTCTCAATTACTAAAGTTCAAATGAAATTAATCACAAATACTGAGCCTGAAATAAATGACCCCATAAAACATTGTTATGCCTTAGATAGCCTCATCTCAGAAAAAAAACAAACAATTACAATTATAATGAACTGAATTGCACCGAGGCCACCAGGGTGCCCAGGGCCCTGTGGGGGTTACCTCAGGCAGCACGTCCCAGGGTGGGGGTATGGAGGGTCTCTGGTTCATGAAACAAACGTGATGAATCAAATGTTCCCATGAAGGATTTGGTCCCAACTCCAACTCAAAAGGAAGCAGATGTTGTGGAACATCAGCATCTGTAGAAATAATGTAATTAATATTATATCATCGTTAACATTTACTTTCTATCCCAATATTCACTATCATGGAGGGGGGCAACTTCTGTCACAGAGGGAACCATAAAAATGTGTTAGTTTGATCTGAGGGCCACATTATGAACATTCATGTCAGCATTAGAATAATGACCAATCTGAGCATTAATACAGGGAGATAAAAGGGGTGTGTCTGTGGTTTGGTTGTGTCACCAGTTTGACCTCATTTTGTGTGTTTTTGGGGTCACACTCTGTATTTATGTTGATGTTTTCTGTATTTCCCAGTCATTTTGTGTAATTTTCTTTGCTATTCTGTAATAATGTGTCTGTCGTTGTTGTCATTTTATGTTTTATGAGTCATTTGTGTATTTTTTGTGTGTTTTTCTCTTATTCTGTGTATGTTTGTTGTTGTCTTGCTCATTATGAGGAATTTTGTGCATTTCTCTTGTCCTTTTGTGTATTTTTCCTGTCAAAATGAATGTTTTTTGGAGTCATATAGTGTATTTCTGTTGTTTTTTTTGCTTGTTTGTCAGTATTGTGGGTTTGTGGAGTCATTTTCAGTGTTTTACTCGTCTTTTTGTGTACTTCTGTTGTCGGTTTTTGTAATTTTGTATATTTTTGACTCATTTTCTTGTTGTTTCTGTTCATTTGTGTGTTTTTGTATTACTGTATTTTCCTGCAATGTTGTAGTTCTTTGCAGTTTTTTTTATGTATTTATGTGAATTTTTTTCGATTTTGTTCTGTGTATTTTTCCATCATTTGTATATATTAGTATTTTTGTTGCCATATTTTTGCTCCTTTTAATGTATTTTTGATACAATACTCCCATTTCTGACACTTCTACATCACATTTTAATGTTTTTCTGCACATTTTCCGCACACTTATAAACCCTTTACACCACTTTTACACATAATGTCACATATGTCGACCCATTATTGTCACTTTTAACCTCTTTTCACCAGATTTCATGATTATTTTTGCCAATTTAACAACATTTGTCATGTCCATTATTTACCAGTTTAAATTGTTTCAATATTGATACTTTGAACCCATTTTACCACTTTTTCTGTCTGTTTTTATCCACTCTAATTTACAACTTTTAACCAATTTCTGTGGTTTTTAAAATCTCATTTCATCACATTTTCCACCATTTTTGGTCACTTTGAACCATTTTATTAGTGATTAAAACCATGATTTCCATCTTTAAGATGACTATAATAATAATAATAATAATAATAATAATAACAATAATAATAATAAATGTTCCTGGATAACAGTGGATATTATTCAGATGAATAAATAAATGTGGTTATCACAGATTCATAGAACAATGGACCATCATTTTACTGACTTTATGGATGGACCCCAAAAATCTCTCCTTTATTCCCCCTTATAGATGGTCCTGTCTCCACATGACTGTTCTTCAATGTTCATGTCTGTGTTCAACCACCTTCAGCTACAGTGGGGGTCCCTGCTCTATGGGACCTTTATTTTGGGGGGTCCCTGCTGTATGGAACCTTTATTTTGGAGGGTCCCCGCTCTATGGGACCTTTATTTTGGAGGGTCCCCACTCTCTGGGACCTTTAATTTTGGAGGGTCCCTGCTCTATGGAACCTTTATTTTGGAGGGAGCCCGCTCTCTGGGACCTTTATTTTGGAGGGTCCCCACTCTCTGGGACCTTTATTTTGGAGGGAGCCCGCTCTCTGGGACCTTTATTTTGGAGGGTCCCCACTCTCTGGGACCTTTATTTTGGAGGGTCCCCACTCTCTGGGACCTTTATTTTGGAGGGTCCCCACTCTCTGGGACCTTTATTTTGGAGGGTCCCCACTCTCTGGGACCTTTATTTTGGAGGGACCATTCTCTCTATAACCTTTATTTTGGGGATCACGGCCTAAACAGTTTGAGAACCAGTGCTTTAGAATACCTGACCTTGAAACAGATGTGAGCAGCGCATCCAGACCTCCCACAGGATCAGAGCCAGGGCGTAGACGTCGCCCTGCAACATGAAGGAGCTGCTGGTCAAGTTCACTGCTCTCTCCAGGAGCTCAGGGGACATGTAGCACAGTGTGCCCACCTCAGGGCCACCCTGGAGACCACCACACACACGTTAGTGCCTTTACACTCTATCTATGTGATATATGTCTAGCCTTCATCCACAGGCCTTCTACTGTGGAAGAAAAACTCTATTTTGAAGCACAACTCATACAGTGACATGGAATTCATGTAATTTACACAAAGCAATCAAACGTAATTACATATGAATATAATACAAACAATTACTTTCATGTCAAAGTAACTAACACACACACACACACACACACACACACACACACAGAAACCTGAGACTGAAGCCTTAGGCCAGACATAGGCAACTGGCAACTCGGGAGCCACATGTGGGTCTAATTTTGTGTGAACAAGTCCCCAAAAATTTAATTTCAAAAATATGGAAGGAATATAAAACCCAACATAATAAACAAGGTAACTCCCAAAACACACAAATTGTTTTATACATTTTCATGATCAGAAAAGAGCAGATGGAATAATAATAATCTTATATTAATATGTCCCCACAATTGTTAATATAATGTGCATAAAATACAAATATTTAAATTGAAGTGCCATAAAACACAGTAACTGTACAATATATATATATATATACGTATGAAGTAATTTCTTCTAGTAGGAGTTTTTAGTGAAATGGTCCCAAACCTTTGAGACTTTAGGTTGGTTCTTCTTTGGTTGTGCAACTCTTCTTCACAACGTAAATGGTGAAGTGACACTGAACTCACGTGGGCCGTGAATTTTATGCAGGAAAATATGTAATTTCAACATTATTGTGTCCTAGTTTGTATATACATAAAATACTAAATATGTAAGAAACTGGCAATATTCAAGCAATATGTGACAGATATCAGTTCCTACAGTCTAAACTTTAACATTTCTATAAAATTAAGAGAACTTCTATGCAATAATTTGAGAAAAATGTTAGGTTTTGTAAGAATTTAGACATTTTTTCACAAATTTAACATTCAAAATGACTGCAATCACGCAGCATCGGAAAAAATGAGCACATTTTATTTTTATTTTCTCGTGCGGTTGAATGGATGCTCCAAAGCTCCCTGCATATGTCACAGTGCTCCAGTGAGGAGTTGAACAACAGTAGGTTTTTACATGCGTATATCAGGGTGTGGCACCTGGAAGTTTTGGGTGTGGCTCCGCCCCCATTGACGTCCTACACAGGAACGCAGAACAGCGGAGCCTTCAAAGTCACACAGGACGCAGGAGAAGTCTGCTCTGAGCAGAACGTTGGAGCTGCTCAGGTCTCTGTGGGCCACGGATGGTTTGTGAACACCTGGAACACAGAAAACATCAACACACACACACACACACACACACACACACACACACACACACACAGACCGTTGTGTTGGAGGTCAGAGTGCAGATAGGAAAGCCCCTGAGATAAGGACAGACACATGTTGAACGCTGATGTCCAGCTGATAGAGTGTTGGCTCAGGAAGGAGTGAAGAGAACCCTGAAACACAAAGAAATGGTGATTATTAGATAAAATCAGGTAGACAGATACACCCTTAGTGGTGCTCAAGCTCCTCCCCTTTTGTCCTGCATGAGAAAAGGTCCTTTTCTTTCTGCTGGAGTCCAATTTGTTTCTATTAATTTAATTATTCCCCCTAAAGGTGTTTTCATATCTGACAGGGAGTTTATTTGAGTTCTTGTGGATATCAGCTTTAATGTGATAGTGACAGTGTGCTGAGCAGAGGTGGAAAGATACAGAAAAAAATCTACTTAAGTAAAAGTACTGTTACTTTGATTAAATTTAACCTTTTTTTTGCTTGTGTCAACACATCCAATGTGTCAGAGCATCCAATAAATCACCTCTGAAAGCAAGAAATGTGTACAGTATGTTATATAAAGTCTATAGAACATTCTAGGTGGAATGAGCTGAAGGAGGAATCAATGATACTGACCCCAGGGTGACGTGTGCACACCTACAAATACAGCTTTATATTAATAATAATAATTGTAATTACATCTCATGATTTTAATTACAATTAAAATCATAATCATAACAGCTACAGCTGTAGCTGTCATGAAAAGAAACGCACACACAATGTGTAAAGGCACAGTTGTTTATCAGGCACTGCTGGAGGACGAGGTGCACCAGAGACCAGAGTCAGCACCAGACGTATTAAATGAATTAAGAAAACTTTGGGGGGCACAAAAACGCTCCACTCTGAGTCGCACACATTATTTAATATTAATTAAAAAGCATTGTGGCTTTGTTTTGTCTGTTTTTGCTTGTTATTCATTTATTTATTTATTCAGTTTGATCATGAGTTTATATCGGTTGTGTTCACTAAAATAACTGTGAACAAGTTGAAAATATCCTGCTGTGATTTTTTTTACAATGAAAACAATATGATGATAGTGTGTGTGTGTGTGCTGTGGACGTGGCTAAGGCAGTAATCCATACATCACCTCTGGCTCTAACCATGTTCTCAGTAGACTTCACACTCACATGTTCAGCGAACTGCATCACGATGAAGAAGCTGGTATCGTGTGGTTTGGTCCCAGAGCCGAGGAAGAGGACAATTCCAGCGTTCTTCATCAGAGGAAGTTCATAAACCTCCTTCTCTGCTCTGAACTTTTCCTCCTGCCCTCCAGGAAAACACTTCACAGCAACAGCAGAACCTTTGTATTTACCCTGGAAAACTGTGGCAAAACGACCTCTACCGACAACCTGGAGGACATCAGCACAGAGGTCAAAGGTTAAAGCTGGGGGTGTGTCTAAAGCATGTGATACCTGAGGAGAGATGTACCTGTTGGAGCTCAATGAGGGAGTGGTCAATGATAGACTGGTTTGCTTCCTGACAGGAGCACTGAGGGTTAACGCTGACATCACAGGAAGATGAAGGATTCTCCCCTAAAATAACAACAATATCATAAGATATTTATGTAACATGTACGTACGCTATCTTACATTTAGGTACAAGGTTTGTACAAACAGATAGCGATGCAATTATTATTATTATTTGGGCTAGAGTCAGAAGCCTAGATTTAACTCAAGGAGCGGAGAGTAAATACACTGAACACAGTTCTGATTTTTGGTGATACCTTATATTGTGATATTTAAATTGAATAAACCAACATTAAGACATTTACAACAATAGACATAATACACAAGGCCATACATAGGAAAATACCATATATACAGTTTCTTGGGGTCAGTGGGCATTCAATAATTGTGCCATACAATAGTCCATCAAGGCCCAACCAGAGTTCCAAGTCCATAGAAGGATAAAGTCCAAGTATCGGAGGGGAATGTATGAGGTTTGTGGCCCTTTACTGTGTTGTGAAGGGGGAAAAAACGAGAAGAAGAGCGGCTGCACAAAGGAGCCTCCAACCAGCCCCACCAGAGCAGTGGAGGGTCAGTTTGTTCGGTCCAGGCAGAATCTTCAGCTTAGTGCCCAGACTAAGCTCTAGCTCACCATCAACTGGCCAATTCTGTGGTTAAGTCTGTAAATGGCTCCGTTTCGGACAATCAATGGCTCCGGTATTCGGCTCCTATAGTTGGACATTTACTGCCTTTAGTTTTAAGATGTTCACTAAATAAACAACACCACAACGTACCTGCAGCAAACATCTCCGTCACATGACCCTCTCACTCCTACCGGCATTCAGCCACAGCTGTGTTTATACAGTGAGTTGGACGCGCTCTCCTGTGACGGTGTGACGTAGCGGCGTGACGTAATGACGTGACGTAATGACGTAATACGTAAATAGGTAGTATTTTATATAAAGGAAAGGAAATTAATAAATTAATTAATATTAAAGGGTTTTACACCCGTGTTACATATATATGTATATATATATATACATATATACTGTATATATATATGTATATACTGTATATATATATATATATATACTGTATATATATATATATGTATATACTGTATATATATATATATAAATATATACTCATTCATGAACAGTCATGTGGAGACAGGACCATCTATAAGGGCGCCGGTGTGTCTGGTGTGCCGCTTGGCTCTGCTCAGTTTTATTTGTTTTATGCTGATTTTAACATCTGTTACAAGGACCATCGACTCACTGCTGGTGTATAATTGTCAAGAATTGCTAAAGATAAAAGAAACGGTGCAATCGTGTACCATTCGTGATGCAAACAACAAGTCAGGTTCATTCTACCTGGCCGACCTGCCTGCGCACCTCCTCAGGGTGAATGCGCCGCTGCCCAGGAAGCGGAAATGCCGAGGAGTCCGATCCGGTCGGCTCGTGAAGCTGAAAGCCTGGTTGGCTCTTTCTCCCACCGCGGTGTGGTCCTCGGAACTTCCACGGGATTACAGAGACTGTTTTTTCCGCTATGTCTCGCGACGCACACTCGCTCCAGTTGGCGCTTGGTTGGTGCCCATTACCGGACAACGGGAGGATCTCTGCGCGCTGCGCCCTCGCCGCTCTTCTTTCCGGGTTTCTGACAGTGTGTCCCCGGCTAACCTCAGGCCGCTGAGCCGGGTAGCTCAGGCGTCTACTACAGCTTCTACGAGGTGCGCACTCGTGAACGCGAGGTCTGTGGCGAATAAAACTTTCATCCTGCAGGACTTCTTTACATCGTGCGATTTGGATGTACTGTTTTTAACAGAGACTTGGATCAACAGCGGTGAGTCTACTGCTTTCTCAGAGTTATTACCTCCAGACTGTACTGTTATCAACGCACCGAGAACCACTGGTCGTGGCGGAGGTATAGCTACTGTTTTAAAGAACTGCTTTTATCACAAAGTGGTATCTGAGAGGTCTTTTTCTTCATTTGAACTGAGCTGTTTTGAGATGCGACAGGCTGACCCAGTACTGTGCGCTGTCATTTACAGACCACCGAAGCACAACAAGGATTTTATTAGAGACTTTTATGAATTTGTTGCTTGTGTGCTCACGCGTTATGACAGGGTTTTAATTGTCGGAGATTTTAATGTGCATGTATGTTGTCCTTCTAAACCCATGGCCAGAGAGTTTTTGGACTTGGTGGAAGCTTTTAATCTGACGCAACATGTCACTGGCCCCACACAAGTGCACGGGCACACGCTAGACATTGTGTTGTCTTGTGGTTTTCCTGTGAACAATGTCGTTGTTGGAGATGCCGTGTTTTCTGACCACAGCCCTGTCATGTTTGATCTTATTTTGGACTTGGAGGTGAAGCTGTCTGGCGTGCGTCATGGTCGTGTTATTAAGCCCGACACGGCCGCTGCTTTTTCTCCTCTTTTTACTGCATCGTTTCTGGATCATCTAAACTCCGCTGCATCTATGGACACCGAGCAATTGATGAACTCTTTTACTTTCACCTGCTCTGAAGTCTTGGACAGTGTTGCTTCCCTCAGAGCCATATGTCCTAAACCAAAGCAGGAACCGTGGCTCAATGACACTACGCGCACAGCTCGGCGTGAGTGTCGGAGGGCAGAGCGGAGGTGGAAGAAGGACCACTTGGAGGTCTCACACCAGATTCTTAGAGAGTGCTGGAGAAACTATCAAAGTGCTGTTAAAGCTGAAAAAACTCAATATTTATCTAACTTGATCTCGAATAATGTCAGTAAGCCTCAAGTTCTTTTTAAAACGATTGGTTCTGTTTTTAATCCGAGTCCGTCCACTTCATTGGAGATGACAAGTGGAACTTGTGAAAAATTCCTCTCCTTTTTTAATGAGAAGGTTGCTGCTATTAGGGCCAACATATCTCCCTTTTCAGTGTGGAGTTGTGTATCCACCCAATGCTTAGCTGTTTTCTGTCAGTTTGAGTCTGTGTCATTGTCTGTGCTCACAGGGATAGTTAAAAAACTTAAACCCTCCTCCTGTCCCACAGACCTGGTCCCTCCTCGCTTTTTTAAAGAGGTTTGGGACACCATTGGCTCTTCTGTTAGGGAGATCATCAACAGCAGCTTGGCTACTGGCATAGTGCCAGCTTTTTGTAAGAAAGCTGTAGTTGAGCCTTTGATTAAAAAACCTGGCCTTGACCCTGCAAATTTGGCGAATTATCGCCCAATTTCCAAACTACCATTGGTATCGAAAATTTTATAGAAATGCGTTTTTGCACAGTTGCAACCTTTTTTAGATGAAAATGGCACTTTAGACCCATATCAGTCAGGCTACAAAGCTTTGCACAGTACTGAATCTGCACTTTTAAAGGTTTTTAATGACCTGTTTTTAATGACTGATTCTGGAGGCTCCGCCATTTTAGTGCTTTTAGACTTGACGGCTGCTTTTGACACAGTCGACCACACAATTCTTTTAGATCGCCTAAGAGATCACGTGGGTGTCAGGGGGACCGCGTTGGAGTGGTTTAGGTCCTACCTGTCGGAGAGGTCATTCTCCGTCAGGCTGGGGGACTCCACTTCATCTTCTGCCCCACTTCACTGTGGAGTCCCCCAGGGATCTATCCTGGGTCCCATTCTTTTTGCTATATATCTCCTCCCACTTGGAGAGATTTTTAAGAAACATGGCATGTCTTACCACTTCTACACAGATGACTGTCAAATTTACTTGCCCATTGCAAAGAATGACCACAGCCAACTGACACCCCTGCTCCACTGTCTGGGTGACGTCAAGGCTTGGTTAGCCCAGAATTTTTTAAAACTGAATGAGGGAAAAACAGAAATAATGGCATTTGGATGTACCCTCACAGACTTGGGATCACTCCAAAAGTATTTGCATCCCAAAGTCACCAGCCTTGGCGTCACCATAGACAGTGATTTTAAATTTGATAAACAGATCAATGGCGTTTTAAAATCGGGTTTTTATCATCTTCGTCTTTTAGCCAAAGTTAAGCCTTTTTTATCATTTAATCTTTTTCAACAAGTCGTGCACGCTTTTATTTCAAGCCGTCTGGACTACTGCAAAGCACTTTACTCGGGCATCAGCCAAAAGGCACTTTACCGCTTGCAGTTAGTCCAGAACGCAGCGGCACGGCTTTTAACAGGGACCAAAAAGCGTGAACACATCACCCCAATCCTTGCTTCTTTGCATTGGCTCCCTGTTAAATTTCGAATTGATTTTAAAATTTTATTGTTTGTTTTTAAAGCTTGGAATGGACTGGCCCCTCAGTATATCACAGACCTCATCCAAATTTACCGACCCCCGCGCGCTTTGAGGTCTGAGGGCCAGCTCCAGCTCGTGGTTCTGAAGGCGAACCGTAAAACTAAAGGGGACAGAGCGTTTTCCGTTGTCGGCCCTAAGCTGTGGAACGCTCTGCCCCTCCACATCCGTACGGCCCCCACCGTGGAGTGTTTTAAATCTCGTCTCAAAACTCACTTTTATTCTCTGGCTTTTAGCACTGCGTAAGTTGTGTGGTCCTCTGTGTCTTTTATTTTATGTTATTTATAGTTTTTAATGTGTTTTTATTTATATTTATTCTTTTAAAGTGTTTTATTTTTATTTATTGTTTTATACTCATTTAGTGGCAGAGCTCATTTGCATTGTTTTGATTTTATTGTTGTGGTCACATGTTCAGCACTTTGGAAACGTTTGGTTGTTTAAATGTGCTATATAAATAAAGTGGATTGGATTGGATTGGAATAAAGGAGAGATTTTTGGGGTCCATCCATAAAGTCAGTAAAATGATGGTCCATTGTTCTATGAATCTGTGATAACCACATTTATTTATTCATCTGAATAATATCCACTGTTATCCAGGAACATTTATTATTTTTGGCTTTAATCACTAATAAAATGGTTCAAAGTGACCAAAAATGGTGGAAAAGATGGTGAAATGAGATTTTAAAAACCACAGAAATTGGTTAAAAGTTAAACATTTAGTTGACCAAAACAAACAGAAAAAGCAGTAAAAAAAAAAAAAAAAAAAAAAAGGTTGACATGACATGACAAATGGTGAATGTGGTTAAATTGGCAAAAAAACCATAATGATGAAATCTGGTGAAAAGAGGTTAAAAGTGACAATAATGGGCCAATATATGTGACATTAGGTGTAAAAGGGTTTTTAAGTGCTGAACATGTCTGGAAAGTGGAGAAAATGTGTAGAAAAGACATTAAAATGTGATGTAGAAGTGTCAGAAATGGGAGAAATGTAGCAAAAATACATTAAAAGGAGCAAAAATATGGCAAGAAAAAGTGATGAAAATAGGTTAGAAGTTTGGTGGAGTTGCAGAAAAATGGTAAAAATAAGCAAAAATGGGCTGAAATTGTACAGAAAATATTATTAGTTTCCTAAAGGCATCTGGGGACCCCCTCCCACTGTCTAGTGACCCCAAATGAAGTCCTAACTCAGATTGAGAACTCCTGTGTGTGGCAGATGATCTGAATGTATGTTTGCAAGGACTCAGATATCTATAACTGAATTATTTGGTGAATTAATTCATGTTTTCTTTGGCTACCTTGGATGGCTCCAAAGGGCCGGATCTGGCCCCCGAGCCTTGAGTTTGGTATAGTAGAATCTTACTTGTGTGTTGATAGAAGCTCCTCCCTCTTTTGGCAGCAGTCCAAAAACACACCATTAGAAAAAGCAGAACCACGGACACCACAGCTATAGTGGTTCTCATGGTTCCATCTGTAGAATGAACACACACATTAGTACATGTACACACACACACACACACACACACACACACACACACACACACACACACACACACACACACACACACACACACACACACACACACACACACACACACACACACACACACACACACACACCAGGGATGTTCCCCAGGTTGGGTTCTTAGTCTGGCTGGGTTTAATTACATTTTTTGATTACAATTACATCTTCAATTATACATCTTTATTACAACTTAATTAGGAATATGTTGACCAATATTTTTACCAATTACAAATAAAATTACATTTATTCTTTTTTCCCATAAAATGTAATTACATTCTCAATGAATTAATGGAAATGAACTACTTGCATTAACAAGGAGAAATAAAGTGAAAACTTGGTATTTAATGAGTGTTTTTTTAAAGTGGTAGCTCACAATTACAGAAAGGTTTGTGTAAATAAACATTGTATACCTGGTGAGCCTACAGCTTCCTCATCCTCAGAGATCCAGCTTATGTTGCTGTTGCAGAAATCTGTCTTACAAACACACTTGATCATTTTGTTGAAGCGTGGCTGTGGCTTGCAGTGCATATCTGGACAAGAGTGTTCGTGCATGTCACACGCTGAAACAGTCCAAAAACATCTGGTTAGCAACAGACAACATCTGGTTAGCATGTTGACTAGCACAAGCTTTTTAAAAAGTAAAAAGTCGCCACAAAAATAAATATTCAAGTATAAACAGATACCGGAAAAAACTACTTAAGCACAGTAACAAAGTATTTTTGTTACTTATCACCTCTGCTGGTATCTATATTTTACTTGAGTATTTCTTCTTTTGGAGACTTTTTACTTTTACTCTTTACTTTTTTTATACAAATATCTATTTCTACTTCTCACATTTTAAAAATGAGTTTGTTACTTTTAAAACCTTTGAAGATGACATCACAACATAAAAAGACACAAAACAACAAAAACTCTGGGTTTATTTGCAGTCTTTTTTTTTCTTGAAACATTTTCTTTACAAATTGTCTTTATTATGACTCCTAAATTCTCCAGGTGTTCAAAGGTAACAGATTGAATTTATTTCCATGTACCAGTTTTCTATAAGTTCTTAAAAAATTTAAAAGATATGGAATTTTCTGATTTAAAAACCTTGTCTTATTATGAAGGGACATTTGTTTTATTTTTTTTACTTAAATACATTACGTAGCATGTACTGGTACTTTTTTTTACTTTTACTCAAGAGAACAACTTTAATACTTTTACCATCATTTTCAGTACTTAAGTAGTGGTTCTTACCCTGGAGGTCCACCTTCTGCTGTCCATCCATCATCCAGAAGAAACCCACACAGCAGCTGGTAGCCTCACACACCTGTACGGAGCCGCTCACCCTGCCAGCCTGGGTGTATTGGTGGTTCCTGGGGCTGTCATAGTACACACAGCGTCTTTTTGGAGCAGAAGCACTGCTGCAGGTGCATACGATGAAGATGCATTCTGTGAAAAGAAGGACAAACAAACCCACGTAAGACCAGCTTCAGTAAATCACAATGTGAAGAAGAACAAAATGAATAAAAACATCCTTTGACCTACTTAGGTATAGTTAGAAAGATATTCACAGATTCAGCTTTCCCGGACCAATAACTCATCAACTGTACTATAACATGTTATAGTACAGTTATTGCATATTTTAGTACTTATTTAATGAAAAAAAATCACTAAAATGTAATTAAAGCTCATTTATTAAAACTAAGTGTTGTAGTATAGTTATGAATAGTGTACACAATGACACTACCACTTTCCTATAAGAAGTTATTGGTTTTAATTTTTTGTATCTTTTTCTGGTGTTGCAATTTGCAGATGGTATGAGCAGAACACATTACACATTAGCAGCAGTAAAATGTCCCATTTCTATATGTTTTGCTTTATATGGCTAAATGAGTCAAATAAAACTAAAAACTAAACAATATTTATACAAAAAGTACACAAAATGACAATAGAAATGCATACAAATATACAAAAAGACTCCAAAAACACACAAAATTACTCCAAAAAACATACATTACAGAAAAATACACCAAACAACAACGAAAATATGAAAATGACTCAAAATACACAAAACTAAATATTTATACAAAAATACACAAATCAATGCAATGTCAACAAAAAACTATAATTTTACAAAAAATGCACGAAAAGACAACAGAAAGATACAAAAATATGCAATTATACCCATTATGCTCCCACATGAATGCATAATTAGTTAATTAACTAATTAGTTAAAACTCACCGAGAAGAAAGAAGAACATACTTCCCTGATCCTGTGAGAATCTGAAGTGTGGTGGAATTGTCTCTTTCATTATTCAAGGTTAAACTCCCACGCTTCGTAATCATCTCCTTTCAACACATCTTCATAGTAGAAAAAATGCTGTGAATTAGTTTTTACATATTTATTTATGTATTTATTTCTAAGCATTTTCAACAGCAGAATGTGCACCTGCATCATTTACGGTTGTTTTATAGCAGTTTTTGTAAAGTAGAGTTGGTAAAAATTTATTCTGAATGTTAATTCAGATTGCTTTCATTTATTTATCTTAGAAGGTTTTTTGTGTTTATGTTGAACATTATTGCTAGTTTTTTGTACTAAAGCTGTATGGGAACATTCTAAGGCTAAACACAACTGTTTTATGATGCTGAAGCCACTTTAATTTTTTATCTTTGATTTTTAATAATATTCAGGTTGTTTTGTGTTTTATTTATTTCACAATTCCTTGTAACATTCACAGTTTCTGCTGGTCTCAGGTAAATAAACTGGTATTGAAAGAATACTTAGTGTTTGAGTCAGATTGGTGTTTGTAAAGATTAATACTGAGCAGAGTTTAGTTCTGTTAATGTATATGATTATTAACTGTAGAGTTGGATACAATAACATTTCATTAATCAGAGGCACTGATGTGAAGCTGTACAGACACTAATGACCCAAAAAAAATACAATTACTAAGTAACTCAAAAGTTACTTGTTCCAGTAGCGCATCACTTTTTGGTGTAAGTAATCAAAATAGTAACTGAGTTACTTTGTGAATTAAGTAACTGGTAACAGTACTTTTTTTCATAGAACACTGGTCATATGTGGTTTGGTTTTTTAATCAAGAATAACATCCTGCAATTCATCTACTAACCAATTATCTGTTCCTTTATACAGTATATGAAGATGTACAGTATGTAAACTCATTCCATGCTGCAGTCTTCTCCAAAATTAATGAGCCTTTAATAATTATCTCCAATGCAAACACACCTCTTCCTATCAATAAATAAAGAAATAAAGAAATGAAGAAATAACAGTTCATGAAAACAAACATAATAAAAAAGTTAATTTATTAGATGAAAAATTTAAATTATGATCAAAAATGCCAATCATGAGGTGAAATTCCTAAGATCTGCAAACTCACTCATCAAAAATCATCTCAACATTACTGTACAGATTCACAATATTTACTGTATTTCCTCAATAAGAAAAGACAGAACTTAATAAAAACATGGTGAAATGTAATCCTAAAACTGCTTTTGTGATGCCAATATTTAAAATCATGTAAAACTGTGATGTGACATAGTGTATTTTACTGTATGACCTTGTATGTTTCACTCTGTCCTTATAAACCATAACTGGGCCCCACACACACACACACATACTAAAGTACTGGTTCACACTGACTGTGTGTGTGACTGTCCTCATATGCCAAACACTGGTCTCATACACCATGATCATGTAAACACAAAAAACACACAAGCCATAGTGAATCTTAGTCATATACACAGAAGCAGTGAGTCAGCATTATTTCAGGTCATTTTAAAGCACTTCCTGTGTTTTAATCTTCACTGACAAACCTCTTTGAGTAAGACTGTGGGACCCTTAGCATAAAGTAGTTTATTTAAGTGTACTACAAGTATACCTATTTATACTAAAACTGATAACATTTCATGTAGTAGCAGAATAAAAAAGTTTTTCACTACACACATTTAATTTGAGGTATTACCCCATTATAAACTTACATGTTCAACATCATATAGTGCTGGAGTCTAAAAGTTTACAGTAAATAGTTTGTGTGCTCAACTGCATTCACTTTATGTACCTTAAAAACATGTTCAAAAACAGAGAAACATTTGACTTTATTGATCAAGTTCATTGTAGTCTAACCCTGTCTCCACATGACTGGGGGGAGGGAGTGGGGGGGCTATCTGCAGACACTTCCTAGTGATAAGAGATGAGACAACCTTGGCTTTAGCCTTGGCTAACTAAGGAGTCAAATGGATCATATTCTTAAACCTTTGAAATGTCCTTGTTAGTAGATCTATGTCTAACGCCACACTGTGTGCCGCCATGTTGAAATGACGTCATCGATGACACCAATCGTCCTTTCAGTTCATTGAGTTCAATTTTTTTGCATATATGTTGTTGACCTAAAATGGAACAAGTTTGAATATAATTTACAAATGACTTTCTTTCTAATTATATTGAAATTTTTACCTTCATTAGAACATTCAGTAGTTTTCAAAGGTTTGAATTATTCTTTAATCCATTTCACATGTTCTAACAATACAATAGCAAGACAAACAATATTTTTATTATAAGGTCAAAAAAACATTTGAAATAAAATGTTTATTCTTTCACTCCACACTTAGAGGTGGTAAACTACTATTGTAGCCTCAGCTGCCCTGGGGCAGACTGATGGAAGCGAGGCTGTCATGGTGAACCATAGGCCCCTCCACTGTCATATTTACATTAGCATAAATAAGGGCAGGAAGGCTGTCATTAATACAAATATTATGACACCTTTGGAGCTATGTTAGCATATTTGGGGTTAGCTAGAGGGATCCAGTGGGGTTAGGTATAGTTATTGTTAGGGTTGTGGTCAATTATAAATGTAATCACGTAATTGAAAATTAATAACAATTATGGTATAATGATAATTGTAGTTTCAAAAAACTGTTGTTGTTGCAATCATTGTTAATATGTTTGCTGTGGGCATCATTTAACTGGTAAAATGTGAGAAAGCTTGATATTAAAACATTTTAGTAATTAACTGCATATGTGTAAAACTGTACATAGAACTGTAACATGGTTCTGTATATTTCGCAGTTTTTTTTAGAATTTTCATGGCAATTATAATTACAAAGTCAATTATCTAAACTCAATTACATCTTGTAAGTCTAACTAGGTAAATAGGAAATTAATTTGATAATAGATATGCATTTTTAGTGTATTTTACATTGATTTAGGACCCGTTAGCATTAGAGATGCTAACAGAACGCTAACACACGAGGAAGGCAAACTTTCTTTAGGTTATTTATTTCATGCTCAGTAACAGTGATTAATTGTAATTTAACTAGTAATTGAGAACGTGATTGTAACTGACTTTCTGAGGATAAAAAATAATTATAATTTAATTGTAACTGTTAAAAATGGTGGTCACTGTAACCATAATGGAATATGGGTAATTTAAAAAGTAATTGTAACTGAAAAATGACAATAACCCTGGTTAGGGTTAGGGTAATGAAGGGATAGGGTTAGGGTAAAGAACAACACTTAATGACACCTTATTCATGCTAATGACAGGTGCCATGTCATAATATTGACAGCGTAATGTCAGTCTTTATGCATAAAACTTAGAGTTGAATGTTACCAAAAGTTTAAATTCAATAAGAAAGGGGGAAATCCCATTGTTATTGTTGGGCATGACAACATATTTTGTTTTGCTAAACCAAACCCAACCTTTGATCAACAATATTCAGGACTATTTGTCCACGTGTCTCCATCCTCTGGTCCACATCACCTGTTGCTGCTTTCTTCTGCAGCTCACTGAGCTCTCTGAGCCTCTGCAGCCTCTCCATGGCTCTGTCAGACACATTCTCTTCCTGTATCATCTGCATTAGTTGAACTGAAGTCTCTCCCAACCTCTGCCTCAGCTCCTCCAGCAATGCAGCAGACAGAGACAACTCTCCATGCTGAGCTGGGGACACTGGGCCCCAGTTTTTGAAGGAGAATATGGTGACGGTAGAGGAGTTGATCATCCCTGAGAGCAGGGCCTCGCTGGAGGATGAGTCCAGCCTCAGTGGAGGGAGGGAATGTAAGGTGTCCAGCTGCACTGGAGGTGACGCTACAGCCACCTGAGGAACAAATGAATCCAGGAACCGCTTGAGTTCACAGAGAAAGGAAGTCTGCAGGGATGAAGATGAAACAGGAGTGGGTCTGAGGGAGAGAGAGAGAGAGAGAGAGTGAAACAGAGCTGCAATCTGGTACAACAACGTCAGCGAGAAGCAGAAACCCAAAGCACCTGCTGCTGATTCCTGTTTGTGCAGAGAAGAGCAGAAGTGGAGTCACACTGATGTTGTTTCCACCTCCAAAGAGGTTGTTTAAAGCTTCTTCTGCAATAAGAGGAAGTCTGAGATTTCACACAACCAAACACCAGCAGAGGATGAAAAGGGTCTCTTACTATTGATGAAGGATTTGGTAGAAGCATGAATCCTCCATTTCTGTAGACTATCGTCCGTTGATGGTCTTCCTGTTAGTAGAATATACTGCGTTTGCTCTGAAACACACACAGACTAGAACAGAACACAAGAAGATGATTTAAAAAGAGACTTTGGACCATTAGCTTAGCTAAAATAAAGACTATGTGTCATCTGCGTAGCTCTGATAATCAACCTTACAGTTGTGTAAAATGTGTCCTAAAGGAAGCATATAAAGGCCAAACAGAAGAGCCCTGAGGAACCCCACAGGACATTGGTAATCTGTCAGATTCAAAGTTTACAATGTTTACAAAATAACTTTGATCCTCCAAGTAGAACTTAAACCATTGCTTTAACATTTAGTCCAACCCATGTTTACAATCTGTGCAACAACATTGTATGATCTACAGTGTCAAATGTAGACTTAGATCCATAGAATGAGAACAGATTCTCACACCACACTTGACATTTCTCATGCTTATATTTCCCCATTCAATACTCTATTTTTTCATGATAATGAACGTTAGTCCTCGCTGCTTGCTGTAGCTAGAGCAACTGTGATTGACTGACAGAGATAACCAATCCCAGACCAATCCATGTCTCCTTGTGCCTAAATCTAACCAACCAGGGCAGGCGTCACACAATAATAAACCAATCAGAAGCAACGAAAAGCGGGTCTTGACGAGCCATCTCAAGACACTTTACACAACACGCAGTGACTTGTCAACATGCTTTCAGAAAAAAGTGTTTCTAGAGGACAGACTTTGTCTGAGATGGTATGTAACTACCCAGTTGTGTTCACTGGTTATACATATATATATGTGTGTGTGTGTGTGTGTGTGTGTGTGTGTGTGTGTGTGTGTGTGTGTGTCTGTGTGTCTGTGTGTGTGTGTGTGTGTGTGTGTATGTCTGTGTGTGTCTGTGTGTGTGTGTGTGTGCGCGTGTGTGTCTGTCTGTGTGTGTGTGTGTGTGTGCGTGTGTGTGTGTGTCTGTGTGTCTGTGTGTTTGTGTGTGTCTGCGTGTGTGTGTCTGTGTCTGCGTGTGTGTCTGTGTGTGTGTTTGTGTGTGTGTGTCTGCGTGTGTGTCTGCGTGTGTGTGTGTCTGTGTGTGTGTCTGTGTGTGTCTGTGTGTGTTTGTGTGTGCGTGTGTGTCTGTGTGTGTGTGTGTGTGTGTGTGTGTGTGTGTGTGTCTGTGTGTGTGTGTGTATATATATATATATATATAATTTTTTTTAAACTATGTTCTTTTGGTAGCCAGGACATCATTAATTTAATCACCTGTTCCTTGTCCCATTTATCAGTTTTCCTGAAAATTTCATCCAAATCTGTTCATAACATAACCCTAACCCATAACAAGTTTTCTTGCTAACAGAGACAAACAGAGGCTAAAATATAACCTTACCGCTCTGTGCTTTGCGCCGCTTCATGCTTGGTGGAGGTAATAAATACAAAAACTTCAGTTAACCAATAAATATGAGTTTAAGACTGATACCTTTATGTTATATCTTTACATGTATGCCTTTGATTTGCCCTAGATCAGGGATGTCAAACTCATTTTAGTTCAGGGGTCAAATTTATGTATAACTTATAAGTAAAATACGTACATTACCTGCTGTTGAGGTTGCAGAGATCTACTAATGAAGGTTAGGTCCAGGTTTCTTCCTGTGACTAGACTGTCAAAAACTAGGAGCAACACAGAGTCTAGCTTTAGCAAAGTTGATGATTGGAGGTCAAAGGTCAACACAACCCCACCCTCTGCTTCTGCTACTGAAACATGGGCTGAAGATTAAAGCAAAAACAGAAAGAGGGATTAAAACCTTAGAGGAGACAAACCCAGCAAACAGGAGGTGATGTTCTTACCTGCAGATGGATGTAAAACCTCTGGTTCTGGTCCAGTTCTCTGGTTCCTCCTCACCTCCTCAGAGAGCTTCAGCAGGACTGAAGGTGATGGGTCAGAACCCGAACACATCCCAAACAGACTCAAACTGCTGTTCGCCAGCTCACCTTCACGCCCGATGTCTTCCCGCAACACCGCGAGTATGTCATCTACAAAGCATGGTGCAATGGATGCTGATGTTCAAACACACACACACACACACACACAGGTCAGAAACACACAAAACAACCAGCACTGACACATCAAAGCAGAGTCTAACCTGTTGCCGTGGCAACCTGCAGGGACAGAGAAAGCACAAATAAGACCAGAATAAACAACATGTCTCCTCTTAGCCTCTTACAACTCTGATCTTGACGACTCACTGTCTGTGTTTTTCAACGCTCCTCCCCCTTTCCTCCCTCCCCATCAGTAATCCAGTAGGAATCCTGCATGTCCTTGATGTCTCAAACTTTTGCGTGTTGTGTGTGTTCATGTGCACATATGTACTGTATGTATGTAAAAGTGTTTACGTGTATATGTGGAATTGTTTCTAATTTTATCAATCTCTATGTATCATTTATATATGGGTGTGTAATTGTGTATAAAATGGTGTATCTTGTCATCTATCTTGAACAAGATCATCAACGTATCATTTGAGTGATGTTATTTGGTAGTGTGAGTGTGGAGAATTCTGTCTTTAAACAGTGATTTAAAATGCTTCAGGAGTCTTTAAACCCTTGAGGCAGGAATGTGCAAGTAAAGTTCTATCCTTAGGTGTGTGACTGAAAACATGTCCATGCTAGATTCTGTAAAATACCTTCTTCTGGGGTTAGATTGTGTAGAGCAATGTATGCTCATGAGCTGTCAGTGTGGTGTCATTTGCTTCTCTTATGTCGTGAATCATGCTGTAAGCCCCGTTTGGCTTTTTTACAGGTAAAATGGAGGTGTTCCACGTGAAATCTGAGGGTACCAGTGGTCTAACCAATCTGTTAGACCATGTGTGTGCGTGTGTCTCTCAGTTCCAATCCTTAGTAGACAGCATGCTTAGGTTGATTTATGGATGTTATGTACCATTTGTGATGCTCTATTGTCCATACTATGACACAATCCTAAACCTGACGTGCATTGGCAGCGCAAGGCAAATTTATTTGTATAGCGCATTTCATACTCAAGGCAACTCAATGTGCTTTATATGATAAAACATTCAAATGTTTAAAATCAATTAAAATCAATTAAAATCATCAGTAAAATCAATTAAAATCATCAGTAAAATCATCATGACATCATCAACATGACCATAAATCTCTCTCTCAATCATACCCAGTAGATAAAAAAAGTTCCTTTAACTTTGATTTAAAAATGTTCACATGTGATGCTGACTTCAGCTCTGCTGCAGTTTGTTCCACTTCTTTGCAGCATAACAACTAAACACAGCATCACCATGGTTACTGTGAGCTCTGGGCTCCACTATCTGACCTGTGTCCATAGATCTCAGAGACCTGCTGGGTTCATACCTGACTAACATCTCACTGATGTATTCTGGACCAAACCCATTCACACATTTATAACCAGCAGCAGAACTTTACAGTCTCCTCTGAGGCTGACTGGGAGCCAGTGTAATGTGTTCTGACCTCTTTGTTCTGGTTCAGACCTGAGCTGCAGCGTTCTGAACCAGCTGTAGATGTTTGATGAAGACCATTACAATAGTCCAGTCTGCTGGAGATAAAAGCATGGACCAGTTTCTCCTGATCTTTCTGAGTCATTAAACCTTTCACTCTGGAGATGTTCTTTAGGTGGTAGAAGATGTTTTTGATTTGATCTGATGCTGAATGTCAGATCTGAGTCAATCAGAACACCAAGGTTTTGGACTTGGTCTTTATCTTCTAAAGATCCAGACTCAGATACTTGCTGACAGCAGTCCTCTTTTCCTTGTTACCAAAGACAATCACCTCCATCTTGTCATGGTTTAGTTGAAGGAACTTTTCACTCATCCAGCAGTTTACTTTTTCTAAACAGTCACACAACACCTCAATGGGACCATAGTCATCTGGGTTCAGTGATAGATATAGTTGTGTGTCATCTGCGTAGCTCTGATAATCAACCTTACAGTTGTGTAAAATGTGTCCTAAAGGAAGCATATAAAGGCTAAACAGAAGAGGTCCAAGAACAGATCCCTGAGGAACCCCACAGGACATTGGTAATCTGTCAGATTCAAAGTTTACAATGTTTACAAAATAACTTTGATCCTCCAAGTAGAACTTAAACCATTACTTTAACATTTAGTCCAACCCATGTTTACAATCTGTGCAACAACATTGTATGATCTACAGTGTCAAATGTAGACTTAGATCCAATAGAATGAGAACAGATACTTTTCCTGAATCAGTGTTCAACCTTATGTCATTGATCACTTTGATCAGATCAGTTTCTGTGCTGTGATGAGAACCAAAACCTGACTGAAATTTATCAAATATTTTGTTGAATGTTAAGAATTGACTCAGTTGGTTGAAGACCATCTTCTCAATGATCTTGGCCATGAATGGAAGGTTCTGATTGGTCTATAGTTAGCCAGTATAGAGGCATCCAGTGTTCTCTTTTTAACAGAGGTTTCACAGCAGCTACTTTCAGGGATTTTGGTACGGTGCCTGATTGGAATGATCAGTTAATTATCTGACACTAATCTGTGATAAATGACTTTACAACAGTTTTAAAGAACTTTGAGGGTTTTGTGTCAAGGCAACATGTTGATAGATTCAGCTGCTGAACAGTTTCCTCTATTGTTTTTGGGTTCACTGTAATAAACTCTAACATTGTAGTTGACTCCTCCCTCAGTGGTTGAAGCTGTTCAAGCTTTTTGTTATTTTGCTGCTTTGTTCTGATGTTTGACCTTATTGATTGTATTTTTTCATTGAAATATACAGTAAATTCATTACATTTTCCAGCTGACAGTAATTCAGGGGCTATCTGATCTGGGGGGGTTGTGAGCTTTTCAATTAAAGAAATCAACGTGCGAGAGTTGTTGACATTTTTGGCAATAATTTCAGAAAAGTATTGCTGCCTTGCTTTGAACAAGCCATCATTGAATTTTCGCAGACTTATTTTGTATAGTTCTAGATGAATTTGGAGTTTTGTTGATCTCCATTTACGCTCAGCTCTTCTACAGTCTGATTTCAAATTCTGCATTATCTCAGTCCTCCTCCAAGGTGTTTTCTGTGTGTTTGGTTTTCTCTTAGTTTTGATTGGAGCCACCACATTTATGACATCACAGACTTTTGTATTAAACTCATCCAAAAGATCATCAACTGTCTCAGCACTCAATGTTGGTGTCATTGCTATGGCTTCCATAAACTGTGCACTTGTGTTGTCATTTATGTACCTTTTCTTTAAACACACATAACTAGGGGGAACAGATGTTACAGTCTCTAGGTCAAAAAAGACACAGAAATGATCAGATAGAGCTAAGTCTCTTACATCAACAGCAGAGATATCAACACCTTTAGAGATAACCAGATCCAAAGTGTGACCTTGAGTGTGTGTCGGACCAGTCACATGTTGTGTAAGACCAAAAGTATCCATTAAAGCATACAGTTCTTTGGCAGTATTGTCCATGTTATTGTCTACATGAATATTTAAGTCACCTGTTATTATTAAAAAGTTGTATTCAGTGCATACAACTGACAGCAGTTCAGCAAACTCATCCATGAATTCTCCAGAATATTTTGGGGTCTATAAACGACTAAAAACAGAACTCTTGAATCACCCTTCAGTAAGAATGATGTGTTTTCTTCATGGTTCAATCATTTTTTTCATACTGTGGATGGAGCTGAACATTGTTTTTTCATGAGGAGTGGTTCATCTACCTTCTATATATCTGTGCTCAGAGCTGTATGCACGTTACGGACGTGATTAGTAGAGATATATCATCAAGAACTTTCCCACTGGTAAGAATAGCGTTGTCAAAAAACTAAATAAAGTGTCAATACCAAAAAGTTAGTATCGGATACTATACTTTCTCACAAAGGTATCGATACTAACAGCACCATGTCCATCTCTTAATATATCTATGGTTCATCTCTAGTTTTTTCCCCCTCACCTGTTTCAATTGACAACTTCATTCGCTGCTGCAGACATAAACAGACACACGTGAAGCCCCTCCCCTCAGCTGCAGCTGAACACCAATAGGGAACTATAAATCACAGAATCGACCAATGAAAACGGTTAAACGTGGAAATGGACAGAATCAACATGAAACGCTGTCACCGTGAGGCAAGGAATGTTTTTTTATGGGGAAATGTTCTGGGGAGCACTGATAATGTGTGTACTAGACCATCAATACCAGGGATTGTAGAGTCTGAAACATCGTAGATTAATGATAACTTCTGATACTGTCAAATATTCTGACCCCTAGTGGTGAAATAACTGATGCATCCTTGCCTCCATTTGTTTTTGTGTAATCATTATGGTCTAGAATGATGTCATCAGGACCATTTAAATTAAGTGTTGATAAACTTAATTTAAATTAACCTAAACAATAAACCTGATCAGATTCAGTAAACCATTGATCCCTGAGGGTAAATATGATGACTGTGACATTAATGTTGTTCTCATACATTTTTATATGACATAAATAATTAAAAATGAGCAGTCAGAATAATCACTGTCACTACAATTTATATCTACCTTTTAATTGTATTTTACTTTATTTTTGACATACGTTTTTGTTTAATTTTGTTTTTTTATTCACTAGTATTTATTTTGTATTATATATCTTTTTTTCCGGAAAAAAATAAATAAAATACTGGAGCTCGGTTGGGCGGGTGGGACGGCTCGTAGTGGACGCCAGAAAAATTCCCTTATTTTCAAATCCAAAACTTGACAGGTATGAACAGAGTCGCTTAATGATGACGTAATGCCATGTGTGTCGTAAATGAACGAGATGACTAGTTTCTCTGTGGGAACCGAGTTGAGCTGGTGATCACGTCCGTTGTACCGTGCCAGAAAAGGGACAGGGAGGGGGGATTCCTGCTGTGAGCTTGGAACAGCCTGAGCTGGCAGTATGAGTACACCCATAATGGTGTCTTTCACTGGTTCTACATTCACTGGTTTTGTTCCACTCATTTCTCACCTTTTCTGAGGAGTCCATGTTTGCTGTCACGGCTGAGTGGTTCCACAATCCTCCATTCACCTGTAACATCAGCATGGAATCAGCTCCACCTGAAGGATGGAAGAGACAGAATGAACATGAAGGATCTAGAAATATTCATCCATCCTTTGCAGTGTCATCACTTTGAAATTGACTAAAACTATCAGTTTGTTCAGAGATCACATGATGTGGAGGAAAATGAAGGTCTTCAGTGGAAACAGTTTAACTTTACCGATTCTGCAACGTTGAGGAAAAAAAGAAAAGAAATAAACTGACCTATTAATTAGAAAAGCTGGAGCGGAGTATGGAATGAACTGATTAGATCAGAGTGTTTATATCACACATTTTAGATGCAGGCCTATATAATGTGATAATAGTTTTTTGCTAATATTGGACTAGTATCAGATATCTATATCAGAATGGAACATCCCTACTTTAAACTATTGTAGATGAAAGGTCACATGTCATGTAGGTAATGTAGGGCATTAATCTACTGCCACATGACAAGTTAAGATCTAAACCCAACCATATAACACTGATGGAAAAGGTTCATCATTCATTTATTGGTCGCGATGGGGCGGGGCTAACACCGGAGCTACAGTCTATTTCCAACCAGGAAACAGTGGCAGGGACGTATGTTTATTTCAAAATAAAGGTGTATCTTAAAGATGACGATGTTTATCCATGTCTTCATTGTGCATCAATGTAAATGGATCGTTAATTAATTAATTGATATGGATCAATGTATTGTTACACCACTATGTAAAAGCTGTTAAAAAAAGTTTCAGCCCAAACTGACACCGCGTCAGGGAGAAATTCGGGGGGCAGAGCGTACTTATGCCCTGTTTAAGTGATTAATAATTCTGTAATGCTGACATGCTGACTAGTAAATGGTGTGATTTAGCAGATAAAAAAACCTTTGGATGTTCTGTGTATGGACCACAGACATGACACAGACAAGGCACCGCAAGGGTTAAAATGTGAACTACAGACGGTTCTAAGATCTCTGTGATTTGGGAGATCGTCGTCATGTTCTAATCCTTAATGATCTAATATCATCAGATCACACACCAAAACTGAAATGACTTAAATCAATTCAAAGCACAGGACAGGCTGTGTAAATAAAGTGGTAACAGACACATTGTAAACTCAACACATTCTCATTCCTTTGAGTCTCACAAAGGTTTTGTTCTAATGTTCCAGTGACTACACAACAAATATAACTGTATAATAAGAGACACAACCATAAACATAAATAAATAATTGTAAATAAAAGCAAACATCCAGAAATTAAAAGAATTCTGAATTGTCTTAAAGTGTAATAAGTCAGGTCTTTGGTAAATGTAAGAAAATACTTTTAAATTCCTGTGAACAGTAAAGTTCAAGAAAACTTCATTTTTCACCTTTTTTTTTCATTGCTCATTCTCATCATTTGCTGCTGGAGCACAGGGAACAACTATAGTTTCCCATGGTCATGAAGGCATCATGTTTATATGCAGCTTTCTCTGCCAATGTGAGTTTTGTTTACATGTGTTCTGAGTGTTGATTGGCTGGAAGGCTGGGGAATGGGCGGGGCATAAGCGAAAAAAGAGTCAGTGTCTTACATTCCGTTCCCACAGGGAAGTGTGAGTGAATGACGGTGTTAGACGTTCTTTGTGTGTTTGATTGTTTATCATTAGCATCAACTATTGTCTACAGGTTACTATGACCTCCATTAAAGCCTTTAAAACTGTGATAACAATCACATCCTCACAAAACCTTTTGGGCAGAGCTGTGGTGTGGTCCCTCCCCATGCCCTCCTACTAATCTACAGGCAGCAAGACATATTAAAAGGTTAGATTCTATGGAATCACAGGAATGCCAAAATTAAAAGGAAATGCATGTGGAAATATAAAGAGAATCAATAATGAAAAAATATACAAATGAAGTCATTCTTTTTCCATTTTGCTTTTTTCATTTTGTCTTTGTCTTTTCTATTTGCGTTTTTACTTTATGACTCAAGCTGTCGATAAAAGCAAAGTCAAATCAATGATGAAACATGATGCAGGAGTTTCCATTAGGGATGAACCCAAATGACATTTTTTGGCCGAAACTGAAACACCAAAAGAAATTATGCAAATTATTAGTCCCCCATTGCATTTCTGGCTCTGAATGTGTACTAAGTAGGAATGTGTGATATTTTATCATTTATGATTTATCATGCGAAACATTCTCACCGGTAAGAATTTGTCATACCTCGATATAAACAATAAATTCAGAAATTAGCGAGGGCCACGGGCCATTTGTCCCTCAATTTAGCCAAGAATGCCCCAAAAAAAACATGTTCCACAGACCAAAACTTCGACTGTTTGTTGTCAACAACTTATTATTTTCTGGAGCGAAACGTTGTTTACAGAAGCTCTGACGTGCACCACCACCGCCCACACACCACCGTCTGTGTGTGTGTGTGAGGTGTTTGTCACGGCTACCAGAAGCTGCCTTGCAGTGATACATCATAGATCACTACTGGGTTAAAACCAGACAACCATCCAACAAAGTGAACCAGTCTAAGTTCCTCCATCAGATCCACCCAACGTTCTACAAACAACGATTATGAACTGGAAACTCAACTAAAGCTAACTATGCTAAGCTAACCCACCGACACACAGACAGGGTTAATGCTAACCACTCCATATAAGGACTAATAGACCAAGTAAAAAAAAAAAAAAACATCTTTTACTGTCATAAAACCACAGAGCCATTGATTTGTTTATGGTCAGATTAAACACTTGTATAGAAGAATAAAAGCTAAACATGTCACACGTTGTGTGAAATAAATATTAACTAATGTCACCATTAATTCATCCCAACTTGGTAAATGGACTTGATTTTATATAGCGCTTTATCACCACTGAAACAGTCTCAAAGTGCTTTACATATCAGCTCATTCACCCATTCACTCTCACATTCACACACCAGTGGGACAGGACTGACATGCAAGGCGCTAGTCAACCACTGGGAGCAACTTAGGGTTCAGTGTCTTGCCCAAGGACACTTCGACACATAGTCAGGTACTGGGATCGAACCCCCAACCTCTCGATCGGAGGACGACCCACTACCACCTGAGCCACGGTCACCCTTGTGAGCGCAATATTTTTAATTATATTTCATCAGCAGTAAAAACACTATTGAAGTTATTTGTGATTTTTTTTAATAATAATAATTTTATTTCAAGTGAGGAAATAAATGAATTACATACAGTAACACTAATAGTGATCCACATGCACAAATATATTTCATAAAATATCAGCTCATGAGCTGTTTGAGTCAGCAGTTATTGTAGCCTTTTTAAATGTATCTAGTGATGTATTCACATATTTGTGTTTGTAAGGAACCTGTTTATTACTAAGTTGTGAATTTTTTTATTTATTTCTTTTATTTATAGTTTTTATTTATTGTGATTTTTATCATTATCGCCCATCTTTAGTACTAACCACTAAAATTAAAACATTGCAATTGTATAAATTAATGTTAATGCTTTAAAGAATAAATAAATTAAAAATAAGAAAATGTTTATTTAGCACAGACATTCCAACAATGCACAATATAAAATAAAATAGTTTAACCTGACCCCACTCATACATTAAATAATGTTGTACAGGCCTATAACTGAGCTGTTGGAAGAGTCACATTAAATATTTTATCTAATTAAAACACAAAGTGCATTAAAGTTATTGATGAAAAATCAGCTTCTATTGGTTATATTTATTTCTTTAGATGCACAAACAGCTCTGTGTACATGTCTTTAACTCGCTGGTTTACTTTTAATCCAATCAACAGATAATCTTTATAACGTGGACCATTTACAGTCGTGATAACGTTCAGACGTGCACTGACAGCAGAGTTGTGGCACAAATATAACGCCATACGTGCCCTGCTTCAGATTGTTGTGTAGAGGTCCCACGGTACTACAGTGTTGATGTGACACAGAAACATAAAACACACGTACTGATCCATCAACTCTGTTTAGAAAACTCTTCAGCTCTGTGAGTCCACGGACACGTTGGTCTGTTTCCAGACAAGCGCACGGTGTCCGCGCTGTTTACGTCATCACAAGATTGTTACAGCTTGTTTTACGTGTTCTTTTGTTGTAGTGAACGTGCACTGTGTGTTGATGCACTGATGCATATTCTGCTTGCTTTTAAAATGTAATCCCTCAAAATAATCCCTGTTTTTATAAAAAAACATGTAATCTGATTACATATTTTTTAATATACTGTCACAGATTACAGTTACATGTTTTTTGTATCCTGGTTACGTAAAAAAAAAAAAGATTTAATCGATGAATCAAATTTGTAGATAAAAACAATTTTTATTTAAAAATTTGAGTTTCAATTAATATTTAGATATTTATTTTTTTTCCCACCAGTTTTTTTTTTTGGACTTTTTCGCGTTCCGATGTGAGCCCGCCTCCTCTTTGTTTACATTTGTTTACCCATTGAGTAGGCTATATGTGTGTGTGTGCCACAGGCATGTTCAATTTTTTTATTCACACTATGCTGAGATGCTAAGGAAAGAGTTTATTATTTTTTTAACTGTAATGTTATAAAATATGTAGTTATATGATTTCTTAATCAGATAATTTAAGCTACTGTGAAGTTGTTGTTGCACTTTTGCTTAAACCTGGATTAAAGTTTGAAATTGTTGAATAACAGCCTCATTTACTTTTATTTTGACATTATTCTATGCATTTTAACTCTTGAGGACAATCACAGAAATAAAGTTGCACTTTTGACAATAAATCTGATGTCTGCACTGATTTTAAAGTGCATTAAAAAAATATTGAAAATCAAATTGAAACTTGAATTTTTCTTTTTAAAAATCTGAGATTTTTTTTAGGCAAAATGGCCGAGCTCTATGTTCATGTAAACTGAGATGTGTAAGAATTTGAAGATGAAAGATACTGTTTTATTTCTTGATGTTGATTTATTTTATTTTAAGCTGTTCTTACGTTTCTATTTACATGATCAATAAAAAATAATTAAATCAAACATTATTCTATATAATGTTAACTGTATATAATTCAATACACTGTATTGTCTTCATAGAGAAGGTATTTATGGCTCCAGGAGGACTTTAATCCAGGTGAGATGAGGTTAAATGGTTCCTTGTAGAGTAAAGGTTACAGACCCCTGACCAGGGGAAGAGGGTTAGGAGACCCCACTATCAGAGCTGGACCCTCTGAATTTAATTCATGAGGTGAAACAATGCAGATGTTAAGTTATGCTACTGTTAAGTTAATTCAAGAATTCAGAATTTCTGCAAAATAAAAATAAAAAACATGTAACCTGTTGTTATGCTTTGCTTACGTCTTTTAAAATGACCTGTTATTTCAGCCACTGTTTGAAAACTTAATATTGACACTAAAACATTCAAACATTTTACAAATCTCATTAAACTACGGTACGCTAGTTATAAGTCAACTATTCATCAGCATGTTGATGTGCTTCTTAACTTTAAAGATGATCAAATATTTCCATAGGAATATAATGACATAAGATGGCCTCAATGGTTATGATCTCAATAGAAAAATAAAATAACATGAGACATCAATGATTTTAACACCAGTCATTGAGAAATGATCCACTCACAAAGACAGATGAACAAAGAACAATTGTCCTTCACTCACTCACTCATCATATCACACTCACCTTAGAAACACTGACATCACTCACTCACTCACTCACACTGATCATGTGTATAGATTCAGCTGATCATAGATTGATGGTGATGATTGTATGTGGTACCTTCTTTTCTAAAGCATGCATGGATCATTATACAACTGATAATTGTTCATTTACTGATCTGTAGAACTGGTGATTTTAGGAAGGAGATGAAATCATTACTGTTACATTATAGTTGTCGTCTGACTGTTGATATGAATTCTTATACTGGACCAGGGAGATAAATGTACTGTCACATGATCAGTGAGTCAGGTTTTAAATGAAGGATTTATATTTAGGCAACGTAAGACAAGGTTATTTATATCACATTTCAGCAACAGGACACACAAAAGACATCAGTAGCATCATATTAAGTGTATTTTACTTCATTTACCACTGTGTGATATTAGGATTGTGTTTTTATGAAAGTGAAGGATTAAAAAATGACCAAAGCATTATTGTGTATGATTGGCTAATATAGCATGTTGTGCAGCCAGTACAGTTGTTAAAATATGTGGAGAGCAGCTACACTGACCTGTTGTTGTGCAGTGCTGCCATCCATGTCATTTACACTTCTGTTGATTCTCCTGTGGAAACATAGACATTATATGTTAAGATGGAAACAGAAAACAGTCAATATAAAACACTCTCATTTCTGGTCTATAACCTGCTACTTCCTATCCACACAACAAATACTGTATATCTCTAAAAAAGACACAGAAACTGTAAATTATTGATAAAAAGTGATTTCATCATAATGAGAGCCAATATGATGGATAAATATTACTTTGGACTCCTGTCCAGAAACTTATAGAACTTATAGTTTCCCTCACATGATTAAAACATGACGATCTCCCAAATCACAGAGATGTAGAACCATCTGTAGTTCACATTTTAACCCTTGCGGTGCCGTCTGTGGTCAATACACAGCACATCCAAAGGGTTTTCTCTGCCAAATCACACCATTTGCTAGTCAGTGGTGGTGCAACGGATCATCATTGATCCATGATCGGCACGGATCGCTCTCCATGGTTCGGCACGCACGTGGTCTGCGGATTGGTTGATGGAAGAAATAATTTTTTTTTTTTAAATTATTACTAGTAATGCCTCGATGAAGCCTGTTCCATTTGCGACGTGTGTGTGTGTGTGTGCATGACAGAGCGACCGTACCCACAAATGTGTGGTTCACACTCCTGGCTGTGTATCTGTGTGTGATTGTGTGAGAGTTGAAGAGAGACACACAAACACACACAGAGGGAGGCAGAGAAAGGAACAGTTCTATGTGCGTAATAAGTCTGTATGAATGTCGTCATGTCTCCATCCATGTCTTTTAAAGCTCTTATTAAATAAATATTAGCTCTAGTCCAGATGGCCATCCTTGACTATTGTAGGAAATTTAAATTATAAACTCAGACCGGTTTTTTTTTCTTCTTTCATTCTTTTTGATGATGTGGACATAGGCTCGTTTTTAACGTGTCATAACTTTTTTTTTTTTCCATACACTTAGGTGTATGGTAATTACAGGTAATTACCTGTAATTACCATACACTTATGTGTATGTAATTACATGTAATTACCTGTTTAAAGGATGATGTATCATGCCTTATATTACACTTTATATGATTAAAAATGTTATTTAAGCATTGGATTGACACCTCAAGTTAAATGTTGTTTGTATTTAATGAGCAGAGAAATGTTGCACTAAGTGTTCTACTAAATAAATAGAGAGTAAAGTTATTCATCTGGTCTTTTTCTTTTTTTTCTGCTGATCAGAAAAATGATCCGATGCGTGAATCAAAACCGTGATACGATCAGAACTGTTAGTTTTTTGATCCGTTGCACCACTACTAGTCAGCATGTCAGCATTACAGACACCAAAGAATTATTAAGCTCTTAAACAGGTCAGAAATACGCTCCGTAATATAACCCAGGCCTAATGTAACCAAAGCAGTAACGTTTTATCTTATAAAGGATATGATTGTATAAACTGTGTGAAATGAGGCGTTTAAACACTGTTTAAAGTAGGATTTTATTATTATGAGTGTGTTACTCAATAACAAACAAATCACTAGACTGATATGATGCCTTGTTATGTAGCAAGTGATGCTAATGCTACACCACTTTAGTTAAACAAAGTAAAAAGACTGAGACTAAAATAACTTGTCAGCCTTTTTGTTTGATGTTAATTGTACTTGGAACCAGTTTGATAAATAACATTTTTTAAAATTATTAGAAATAGACAGTGTCTTAAATGATCTTTTATTCATTTTTTCTTATTTAGGGCAACAGTTTTAAGTAGGTGAATTAATTTGTTTTATTAGTAAATAACTTTAAAATAGTCTACTTCGTGATCGTGATTTTACAAATAAAAAATTGTGATATGATGTTTTTCCCATATCGCCCACCCCTAATAAGAGCTAATAAATGTGTTTCACCATGTAGGAAAATGTAATCAGAACAAGGTAATATTAACGTATAATAATCTTACAATTAATAAATCTTGGGTTTTTTCCCCTTCGTGTTGATTTGTCCATATCTGTTCAAATATTTTTTTAAAAACATGAACATTATAAATTCAGTTAATCACATGAAAGTACATTATCTTACTAAGGGTTATATTAAAAGATAAGTCGTTAACCAAAGCAATGTACAGGATGAGCTTTTAGGGTCCTGCCTATGTTACGAGTCCCGGTCGGTGACCACGTTAACTAAGAGAATGTCTGCAAAACACTGGAAAGTACATGTAGAGTTTAAGAGTAGGAACCACACAGCACACTTGTCTTTTACCAGATTGTGTATATTAGGGATGTAACGATTCACTCAACTCCCGATACGATTCGATTCTTGATACTGGGTTCACGATACGATTCTCTCACGATTTATTTTACAAAATGGGACTGTAGACAAATTTTTTTTTGGGAAAAAAACTAGGAAATACTGTACTATTTTCCTTTTATTTTTCATTGTCAAAAGAATTCCTTGATAAACTATTCAAAACAACGAAATTTAACTAAAAATAAATCTTGAATGAAATAAATAAAGGAATAATACAAATGAAAATGAAGCCTATTAATTTAAATTCTGGTTCTATAATAAAAAATGCAAAATTGCATAATAGTCCTTTTTCTTTTTAAAAGTGCAACTGAAAATGTATTTTGTGCCTTAACAATTGGACTTTAAAAAAAAAAAAAAACGTCATTGCACTAATTTACGTCATATTTGTTTGGACCAGCAGAGGGCGCTGGTAACAGTGGTCGGTTGGCATGCAGATATCTTGCAGTGAAGAAGAGAAGCTATGCTAGCAGACAGAGCTAATAGAAAAACGTGACTTTTACAGATATTCAAGTAATATTACAGATATTCTTTCGGTGCTAAAGGGGTAATGAATCATTTATTAACATATTTAAGAGTAGAAGGCAGCCAGAAAGAAAGTATTAGCAGACTCCGCCCACTGCCTACACTCTGCTGGTTAAAAAAGGTACTGCGATTCAATTTTCAGAAAATCGATATCAACCGTGATACCTATGAATCGATTTTTAACTGCCTTACGATTAATCGTTACATCCCTAGTGTATATTAATTCTCTTTGAAGCTCATTTACAATACATTTCAATGTCCAGTACAAACAATGACAAATTAGGTCAAAATAGAATGCAATTCTAAATTTATTCATGTTTTGTTATCCAAAACCATATGTAATTACTGCTTATTACATTTCCAGATGACTGATTGTAATACCAGAAATTTACACATACTGCAGCTTTAATGTGCTATAGGTTTCTATGTAAATAGAAACCTCTTCTGTGCCTCTAGCTATGGCTGGGCAAAAAATCGATTTAATCGATTCATCGAATTTGTAGATAAGAACAATTTTTATTTAGCAAATTTTAGTTAAAATTTTTTTTGTTATTTATTTATTTGTTTACCCTTTGAGTAGGCTGTGTGTGTGTGCCACAGGCATGTTTAATTTTTTTGTCGGGGAGTAGATTGGAACAGCACCGCTCAATCCACCACTTTGTATCCCTGTCTTTATATTATATTTGTATTTTTTGGCACTTAAAATATTTGTACATTATGTAAATTATATTAAGAATTGGAAAAACTGTAATTAAACTTTTGACCACTAACTTAATGAGTTAAAAACATGTTTAACTCATTTATAAAGTGTGAAAGCAGCTTTAAATATATACTTTTGTGAATGAAAAATGTAGTTTTACAAAAATAAAACTTTTCTTCATAACAAAATTAATCTGAAAACCAGAATCCAGACCAAAAATGTAATCCTGTAATGAAATCTGTAACATATTTGTGTGCTTATGTTACGGGCCCCGGCTGGCACGGTGTCCACGTTAACAAAGAGAATGTCTGTAAAGTACATGTAGAGTATAAGAGTAGGAACCATGCTGCACACGTCTTTTCCCAGATTGCGTATATTAATTCTCTCTTTGAAGCTCATTTACAATAATACAGTTCAGTGCTTTCAATATCCAGTACAAACAATGATGAATTAAATCAAAATAAAGCGCAATTCCATGTTCACTCATCTTTTGTTATCCAAAACCATATGTAACAACTGCTTATTACATTTCCAGATGACTTATTGTAATAACAGAAATTGACACATACTGCAGCTTTAATGTGCTATAGGTTTCCATGTAAATAGTGCAAAATTCAGTTACCCTTCGGTGCCTCTAGCTACATATATTAAAGGTATTGTAGACGATGTTTAGCTTCCGGGTGGATCATCAAGACTATTGGTCCTCCTAACTGTCAATCATGTTTACTAAAGGCCGTCGTACGTGCTCGTGCCCGGTGCGCACCGGGTCCTTTGAAAATAGATTTTCACTTACCGGTGGCGAGTCTGACATAGTGGGAAAAGTGCAAATCTTCTTTTGTAAGGTAAGCTTGTATGACCGATGTCCACACCAACTTGTAAACAGAGCTGTGCACGAGGAAAACGGGGCTCGTGCACGCTCTCCCGCACACGTAGGCGTGTTGCGCATGCGCGTTTTTGTTTTGTTTGTTTCCAAAATGTGGAGAGGGCGTTTCTTTTTTTAAACATCGTCCACAATACCTTTAACTATAGCGGGAATTACACTAAATATCGCGATACTACCGTGGCGAGGCGGCTCGGCTCTACCGCTGTTAAAGTCTATAAAACTGACATCACAAGTTGCACAACTTATCAAAACAAAGTGACTTATAAGTAATACAAAGCCTAAAGCTTTCATTAACAGTTGTTTTAAACCAAGCACTAACCTGTAAAGTACATGTAGAGTGTTAGAGTAGGAACCACGATGCACACTCGTCTTCTCCCAGATTACATATGAGCGGAAACAGGAAGTGAGTCCACACTAATGTAACCGGGGAACTGCAATCTATAGTGCCGAAGGTTCCGCTCCTCTACAATAGTATTTATACAGGACTACTTTTACTAAGTACACAATAATAATAATAATAATAATAATAATAATAATAATAATAATAATAATAATAATAATAATAATAATAAGTGGCATCAAAACAATTACTTATAAAATAATATCAAATGTGGTTACATCTTTTGACTGTACCATACTTACATGTAAACAAAACAAAAACAAAACAAAGCTCAACTGTCTTACTATAAATATAAATATACCTCCTGTCCTCCATGTTTTATGTGATTGTGTTTTCATGTTTCTTGGACGGAGATGAAACTGAAATGTAAATTTCCTCTTGTGGGACGAATAAAGGATCTCATTTAATAAACATTTGATGTATGAAATCATTACATGTGTAGACATTATTTAACAGTTTAAATTGACTTTCTTTAGCCTTCAGCAAACACAAATATATCATCAGAATATTTTTTTTTACTAAAATCAGAGTTAATAACTTGTAAAAAAAAAAAAAAAAGAACTTGTTTTCAAAGGAAGAAGAAAAACATTATGGTTCAATGCCTGCTTAATTATGAAATTTCCTTAATATAATATATATATATATATATATATATATATATATATATATATATATATATATATAGAGAGAGAGAGAGAGAGAGAGAGAGAGAGAGAGAGAGAGAGAGAGAGAGAGAGAGAAACAACAACAAAAAAATTTAAACAAGGCAAAAGCAACTGTTGATTTAATGTGATCTACACAGTGACTTTATTTTCATTGCTCGTACAATATTAATCTAAAATATATATTGTTTCTGAGAACAAACAATAATAATTTATTCATAAATTAATTTATACTCAACAAATTTCCTCTGAAATCCATTAAATCATCCACAGACCAAATCATTCAGGCTGTAACTACTTTATTCACTCTTAAATCACCATTAAACACATTTATTATGATTGGTTTGTCATAAAGTTTATAAAAAAGTTGATTTGAACGTCAGCGCGACAGTTGAGTGGTTGCCAGGTTGATTATTTTCCCGCTGATTGTGAGATTATAAAATAACTAACTTCGTGATCAAACAGTTTAACGTTGGTTAAAGGTGATATTTATGTTTTATTTGGATGATGAACGGATGGTTTTTGGGGCATTTCTGTGGATATTCAACATATTTCATGCGGGGAATCGTCGGTTGTATCTGGCAACCAGCTAGAGTCAGGAACAAAGCAGTGAAATGGAGGACGGACAGAGCTGGATGATGACTACCATTAAACTAGAAGAAGAAGAAGAAATATTATGGAGGGAAGTGAAGCTGAGTGAGACGGACAGTGATGATGATGATGATGATGATGATGATGATGATGAAGGCTGAGCTACGTCATCACAACCACCTGTGAGATGGAATGTTTGCTCCAAACTTGGAGAAAAGTGGAGAAGAAGAAACGGAGGCGTGTCCGTCCAACCCAAGTATATAAATCAGCGCCACCCAGCGGCAAAACCTGTTGTTTTTCAAAATAAGTTAAAATATCTGTCAATAAAAAATAAAATGTAAATAATTCCTCAGGTTCAACCAAACATCACTGGATTTATTTAAACAGTGTTATTTACTATTTTTCACAAAGTCAGCATGTTACTATTTTATTTTGAAAAAGTTTGTAGATAAAGAAAAAGGCTTGAAAAATCTCTTTAGTTTTATAACTTGTAAACACTGGATAATCTACGTCAGTGATTCTCAACTGGTGGGTCCGGAGCTCAAAGTGGGTCTTGAACCTGAACTTGTTGGGTCGCAGACAGCTAGTCATAAATGAATAAATACCTAATGTCTCTCATTTTGACTTGTCTCTTAATTTGAAAGAAACATTTTTTGACAGACCTTCTGTGAAATGTATGTTGTACATAATATATATTTATATTTTAAAAAATAAATAAAAAATTGTATATGTGTGTTTTCAGCAGCTATTTTTGAAAAACTAAATTTGTTTGGTTGAATTCTAAAAAAAAAGTGTGTCACGATTTAATGACTGTGGTAAAATGTGGGTCCCAGGGTGAGAACCAGTTGAGAACCCCTGATCCAGGGTTGGGGTCAATTACATTTTTCAGTTCCAATTACATTTTCAATCACAATTCATTTACGATTACAGAGACCAGCAGTTTTTGTGATATAAAATATATTTTAAAAATTGTTTATTACAGATGTGTAGAACTGTACATAGAACTATAACATGGTTCCCCAGTTTTGCATTCAATTGTAATTGACAATTATAGAATTTTCATGCCAATTACAATTACAATGTCAATTATCTGAACCCAATTACAATTTGATTAGAATTACAACAGCAACAGATTTTTTTAAATTACCATTATAATTACACCATAATTGTAATTAATTATCAATCACATTACTACTGAAACATTTATGAATGTGTTCTTTAAAAAAAAAAAAAAATCTGATCATAGAAATAACAAACATTGCCAGTTGAAGGAGTGTGTTAAATTTTTAAATCAAATATAAATAACTCATATAAATATATTATTATTATTATTATTATTATTATTATTATTATTATTATTATTATTATTATTATTATTATTATTATTATTATTAGTATAATCATATTATTTTAGTATCTATAAGTATTTTCTTAACGTGTTATTTGCTGCTGGTATATGGATGAATCCATCTTGACAAGCATGTTACGAGTGTGAACGTTTAAATCAGGGTTTTTCTATGTTTTTTTGTAAGTAACAATTAAACACACCATAAAACAGTAAAACATTCACACATATATTATAACAATATTTTTTAAATGTCTTACGGTCGTTTACATTTAAAATATCACGGCAGAATATTATTAGTTGTTTTTTTTTTTTTTACAAGTGTAGGAAGTGACGTAGTCTCCGCGCATGCGTTGAACCGATCGTGTTTCCTCCTCCTCCATCTTTTACTATCTGTGAACACGGAGACATCACTTTTTGAGCACCGAAGCTGATTAAAGTTCACCTTCCGTCAGGACTGAAGGTAAAAACACTACTTTAATGGTTTAACTGATGGTTTTAGAGTAAAAACACTATTTTAATGGTTTTACTGAAAGCCTCTGATGGTTTTAATGTGCATTTAGGCTGATGTGGAGGTTTCATGAACACAGACAGGATGCTAACGTTAGCATCCTGTCTGTGTTCATCATGTTATTGTTTATAGACTTAGTGATGATGAAGATACAGTCATTGCTAAAGTTCCTGTAGTTTATCATACACAGCTGGAGCAGATCATCTTATTATTCACTGTTAAATATGGGTTAGAAACAGCGAGGCTACGTGGTTAGCTTTTAGCCCGTTAGCTAGCCGGTGTTATAGTTTGAGTGGTGACTGTGTTTAACTGGTGACTGAATTCCGTTAGCGTGGTTTGATAGACACCAGCTTGTTCAGTCTGTTCTCGTCCCGTGATTATTAAACCTAAATATCCTGAATGATTAAATCATCAGCTTGATCTGGTTTATTAATAGTAATCAGAAATAATTATCAACCATAACTTTATGTAATTCATTAGATATAAACTAAACTAGATTCAGCAGCAGTGGTTTATATTAAACAGTAAAAACACTAATGTAGTTATTTTTGCTTTTCATGTGCTTTTTATGTATTTTTTAGAAAATAATTTCATTATTAATAACAAAAAATAATATACAATTAAATTAATGGAATGAATCATATGCACAAACTTTTTAATGTGTAAATGTTATTACTGAAGCATATGACATATTCAGTTTTTTTGGTGTGTGTTTGTGAGGAACCTGTTTACACTAAGTTGGGAATTGTTTTATTTATTGTTTTTATTTGTCGTAATTTATCCCAAGCTAAATTTAAAAGATTGTGGTGTTATAGAACAAATAAATGTATGATTTGTCATCTGATTAGTCGATTAATCGTTTCAATAATCAATAACTAGTCGACTATTAAAATAGTGGTTAGTTGCAGACTTAGTCTGAACCAGTGAGATATTTTATATCAGGATTATTATTGTTTTTACACAGCGTAGCTCCACTGTTTTTATATCTTTTTAACCAACATACATCTTTTCATTAAAAAATAATAAATCCTAAGGCTCATCACTAAATGGAAATGTAAATAAAAACATGACAACACACGACAAAACGATAAATAAATAAAACACTTCCTAACTTAGTGTAAATAGGTTCCTTACAAACACGTCAGCCATGGCGACAGCGTAGTAACGTCATCCAATTCAGACGTTGATTTAACACGACTGTCTCCTGTGGTAGGTTAGCAGTGGCACTATCCACTCTCCATACCAGCGGTAGCTTCACTTAAATGTGTCCCGCCCACTCTGTCATGGTTCAGTGAGGAACATGCTGAAGGCTCTGCTATGAACTTAGGTGCACCACCCTCTCTCCTCCTGTCCTGGCTGCATTAAACTCATCTTAAACCACCACAAACAACCTCTAAAACAACGTAAATCATCACTGACTACTAACTACAGAACCTCTAGTGCTCGTTTAACTTTGCTGTGCCTGTGAAGCTCTGCACGTGCTTCGTGTAGTGCAGCGGCGCTCCGTGAAAACATGATCAGCTTTAATCATCTTCACCTGCTCAGTGTTTGAACTGTTATGTCTGGTTAACTAAGAATAACTCAGTCTGTACTGTAATTTAGTTATTTTATTCCAGCTTTTTGTCCGTGTCTCGTAGTTACACATTCACAGTCAGCTAGCTACCTCAAGTACACCTGTTTCAGTGGGAACTTCCAGTTTACAAAATAAAAGTCCATTGGAGCAACATAATTAGAATGTTACATTCTAACATCATCTCATCAGAGCTACAGTAAAATTCATGTTGATATAATAAATTAATAAAAAATGAACTAATGAAAACAAAGTTCATACTTCATTTATATATATATTAAATGTAATGTTTTTTTTTTATTTAGAGAGTGCATGGCTTATTAGCCAGAACATTGTTGTTTTGTTGTTTTCCTAAAAAAGATGTTTTATTTTCTTTAGTTTTTTAACTTCAGTGTATTGCATGGTGTTACTTAGTCCTGACTATGAGGGACAAAAGTAACAAAGTGCAACATCTTGTCAACATCAAATTCCACATTACACAGAAGATAGGATCATTTAAATTAGGTTAATTTAAACTAAGTTGATCAGAACTGACACTGACACTACAACATATATCTACCTTTTAATTGTATGTACTTTATTTTTGACTTACATTTTTGTTTAATTATGAGTTTTTTTATTTATTATTATTTATTTTGTTTCCTCACAGGAGTTAAAAACTAATATTTTCCTTAAAAAATTATAAATAATTCTAAAAAACGGAATAAAAAAAAATAAAACTGATTTCATAGAGCCCTACATGTTGTTAGAATTTAGGGACCGTCAATGAAATACTGTCTCTGTGAAAAGCATGGGTTAAAAAATAAAAAGTTTAAATCGTTAATATAATGCAAAAACACTTCTAATAAATGGAGATAGACTGAAAAAAATGTGCAGGTATATTTTATATAACATTTGAGCTTTTATTGTATTTCATGACAATTGTTTTTTCATATTTTTCAACACAAGTTCTTCAATTCCAACAGCAAGTTTTAAACTTTCAAAGCATCTTTTAACTGTTGTTCCGTGGGTCCACGTGTTGTGTTCTTTCCCTCTTTCTCTGCTTCTCTCTCAGTGCTGCGCTGAGTAGTTTTTAACTTTGAGAAGCAGTTTATGACTTGTTTGAATATTTATTCCAAATGTTAATGTTGATGTAATTTAGAACAGAAACTTAGACAGTTTGTTGCTTAATGCACATCTGACATCATGTTATTTTCCTCTGTTAATTTATGTTGTGGGGTTGTGTTGGAATGGACTATTAGTCATGGTTTCTTTTGTGTTTAATACTATAATTATATCTTTATACTCAATAATCTTGTTAATAAAATACATCTTCAGTCAGGCCAACTTTTGTCAAAGCTATTTTCAGGACAAGGACAAACAGTTCTTTCATAATATTTCATGAGATAACTCACTCTATTTTTTATTTGTTCTTCTTCTACATCACCTGTTTTTATTATTTGTTAAATATCTTTTACTTGGTGTCGTTCTACCTCACCTTTGTTAATTTCAATGAATGTTCCTTTTTATTTAATTGAGACTTGTACCATTTGTTATCATCATTGTGTAATTTTTATGATGTAAATTTAGGGAGCAAAAGTAGTATCGGCTCAAGAAAATCGGCAGTCTGTATCAGTCATCGGGTAAGGCTGATGGGGAAAAATCAGTATCGGCCCTAAAAATCGGTCAATCCCTAGTTAACAGTAGCATTACCAACTTATCATCTGCATTGTTTCACCCATGAATTAAATTCAGAGGGTCCAGCTTTGATAGTGGGGTCTCCTAATGATGGGGTCCATCATTTCTGGTCCCTTTATGATGATTGTGATGAGTTTCTCCTTTTTGGTGTGGAATCGTGTCTGCGCTGCGTGTGTATGCTCTCTTCATGCTGCTCAGCGCGCCCCCCATGCGCTCTGTTGCTCTGCGTGCCTGGTGTTCTGGTGACGCAGCAGCTGTGTGTGTTTGTCCCAGTGTCCATGAACGCAGCACGGACCGTGTCTCTCCCAGTGTTGGTGCAGCAGCATGTGTTTGGGGACACGGCAGCGCGTGTAGTGTCCATGTCAGACCCTGATTCAAAGGAGGAAGACTCAGAGGATGAGGAAGTTTCCTCCTTTTGGATTTTCAAAATAAGGTCTTCATACACACTCGCACAGATGCGACCGGTAAAAATTTTCAGTCACACACACTGAAAAAAGAAGTCTCATATGTGACCAATTTAGTCGCAGTCTCGAGCCCTGTGTATTGTTTTTTAATTGTTGGCACTGGCACTTATAAACACTAAATGGTTAAATTGCAATAAATGGGCTTAGTTTTGGAGCCAAATGTTGGAGTCGGAATAAATACCTCTGTTTTTGTTTTTTTTTAGAAATAAAAGCCAAGTGCTTGATCATTTTACAGCCACATCATTTTTGTTGGTTGTTAGGTTGTTTAAAAACATATCCGATTAATCGATCGATAAAGTGCTAGATTAATCGATTTTAAAAAGAATCAATTGCTGCAGCTCTAAAGAACATACACTTGTTTATTTTGTGTTTATTGGGACTTTGACCTAAAAATAGTGCAAACACTGTTTATGTGTCTGTTGTTGGTAGGAGTTCTCTTCATTGAATAAGTGGAGCTTAGGCCTGGGCCAATAAACAACTTTGCTGGACGATATATTGTAACACACATTTTTGCCGATAAACAATATTTTGTTGACGTTTTTTTTTTAGACCAAATTAACCACTAATGTAAGACATATCATAATCACCCTTTCAAATGCAGTCAACTTGTATTTTTCAACATTGTAATTGGAATTTTAAGAACTTTTAAACAAATAAAATAAAATGGACTCAGTTTCTGTTAGCAAAAAAATGCACTTTATTAATATCACAAACAAAAACAATAAAATAGACCCTGACTCTGTTAAGAAAAAAACACCTCAAATGCAAAACCACACACAACCAAAGCAATAAATAAAATGGTTTATCAAGTCTCTCTTAAAAACAAAATTGCACTTGAAATAAATATTAAACATTGAGGCACAGAGGTATATAGATGTACATTCCTTAACAGGTAACACTTCCAATCCTGTTAGAACCTTTGTAAACAAAATAGCTCGCGGCCCCGCCTCCCCCTGTTTCATTTTGTTCCGTTTTCATTCAGTCTTAAACCAAACAGAATGGACCAAATAGTTTCTAGTTTACTCCGTTCATTCTGCTATAGAACAAACATGCAGGTGCTGAGAGTGAACCCTCTTGACATTTAGTCTGTTTGTAGGTGAAAGACGAGGAAAGCAAAATACTTAGACTTAGCTTGGTTGCTAGCCCTGCTCGGCATCCCCGCTTCTGCTTCCGATCACACCGCATATGTCTCCTCCACTGGCGGACACCACTGGTACAAGGCTCTGCTGCTTCACAGGCCGCTGGGTGTAGCCTGCGTAGCAATCTGAAGCTAAGTAGTAGGTCCAGAGTTGTCCCATCGATCGGACTATAACTGTTTGATTTACCTAAACCTAAGATTACCTGGCGACAGCATTGTAATGCGTTACTGCCCCAACGTCACTTTTGACAGTAACTAGTACTGTAACGCAATGTTTTTCTAAAGAAATAACGCCGTTACCGTTGCAATATGGTGCGTTTGTCCTGCAGTGTACTTCCTGTTTACAGTGGCGCTACATATTTTTGCGGGACGCCGTGCCAAACACGGTAAAACAGTAGAAGAAGAAGCATTGTCAGCGTGTTTCTGTTTACATCACGTGCGCCAATCATGGCGAGTCAATGCGAGAGGAGGACATGCTTCTCAGAGTGGAAATACGTGTATTATTTTTGTCACCAAAAGGTGAAGCTAAGCTAACGCTGTGGCTGGATTTTAACAGACTGTGACTGTTATCCAGGGACAGATCAGCCAAACAATTGCACGGTATGTTGTTGTAAATAAGCAGTCTGTCACTGCTGCTGAGTCACTGCTAACAGCAGCTCGTTAGCCTGATATGTTTAGCATTGTGTAGCTGAGAAAAATGCTGTGAATTTGTTTTTCCACATTTATTTTTATAAGCATTTTCAACAGCAGAATGTGCCTCTGGAATATGCACAGCTCACTTTATATTACTGTGCTAAGGCTGAAAAATTAGTTTTAATTTTGGAGCAGCTGTTTTGTGCTTTATATGCACATTTTTTATGGTAGTTTTGTAGCAGTTGATCAACAGTGGATTTTTATTTATTTTATTTATTTATTCAGTTTATTTCCGACATGGTTACATTCAGGAGACGAGAGAAGCAGTTTGCTTATCCGGGTCCCGTCCCCTGTTTTACCATCGCAAATTTACATGGGTTTACATGTCTCTCTGGTCAAACATTCTTGAGTTGATGAACAGTCCTTTTTTGTGTATTCTCATCTGTGTTGTCCTCCTCCTCTCTATCGTTGTTCGTGTTGGCCTTGTTCCCTGCCAGACGTTGTTAGCATTCCTCCAGTTCAAGAACAGTTCCTCTTTCGAAGGTGTTTGGAAGGTTTTTTCCCTTTTCATCCATAATGTCACCACTCGGGAATGTCTCTTTTGGACACAAGTTTGCAGCTTGTTTTGTCTCTACATCAAGGCTAATTCAGCTGTTGTCAGCTCTATTGGCAGTGTTGTATTCTCCACTGTCAGATCCAACTTGTATAAACACATTATTATATCCTAGTTCACAAGCAAGGTAGTATTTTAATGTACAAGAAAATGTGTTTCTAACTGCACATATGACAATAAACACTTTGAATTTAAATTTAATGTAATCCTTAATCACCCCACCACCTAGCAATTGAAATGAATAAATGACAGACCTTTTTTACTCCACATTGAATTCAGTATCACAGTCTGAGTTTTGTTTCCAGTGTTTATATAGAGCTGGGTCCATATCCATGATTACCATCAGTAGTGTTGTTGTTTAGGTGGATCCTTCGTATTTTCCCAAGTCTTCCATCGTTTTGATGAGAAATGGTTTTCCGTCCTCTTCTTCCAGAATATAAATCCTGCAGTTTTTTGACCACGTCTTCACAATTTTCCCTCCTTTTTTTATTTGGCGTGCCTTCCATGCAATGCTTGCATTTTGTTTCGTCAGGTTTTCATTGATGTACACCTTCGTTCCCTTCAGTTTATTTCCTTGCCTCAGGAGTTGTCCTTTGAATTTCATATTTGTGAAGGTTATTTTTACAGCTCTGTTATCATTTTTCTTTGGCAGGAGATGGCAGGAGTTGATGTTGTCAGGGTTCAGGACAATGTCCTTCGACTTCAGGTAGTCAATGACCTGTTGTTCAATCGATTTTGTTTCTTCATCGCTCGCATAGCTCCTGGGTTTTATCTTTAGGCCTGTGATGATGACATCTTTCTCTCTTTCCTTTTGTTCCAGCTGTTCAACCCTCGCGTTCAACAATTTTATCTCTTCAGCATTTCTTTCATTCTTTTCTTTCAGTACCTTTGCTTCGCTTTGTAGTTTTTCCAGTGAGTTTTCCAGCGTCTTTTCCAACGACTTTATCTCGGCAGATAGGTTTCATAGACCCTCGCATATCATCTCCTTGACCTCTTCCAAACCCGAATTGGGTTCTGAAGGGCCTCCCTGCGGTTTTTTCACCATTTTCCTTCAGTCTTGGGCCCAATGTTTCAGGCTGTTCAGCTGTTCAGCTGTAGCCAGCTGTAGCCAAGGTCGTGTTATCGGAGCAAACGAAAACACGTCTGCTCTCTCCAAAGACCAGAGAAGTTTTATTACAGCACTGATATGAAGCTGTATGGACACAAATGACCCAAAATAAATAATACATTCTTTAATTCTAAGTAACTCAAAAGTTACTTTTTCCAGTAACGCATTACTTTTTGGTGTAAGTAATCAAAATAGTAACTGAGTTACTTTGTGAATGAAGTAAGTAGTAACGGTAATTAGTTACTTTTTTCAGTAACTACCATAACACTACCTGGCGGTTGTATACTATTTTAAGAGTAATTACGCTGCAAGTTCACTGATATATTATTAGAACTGACTGCTGTTTTATATTTGTTGCTCATGCTAGTTTGTGCAGCCGCAACCGACAGGCGCTCCACCATGAATATGGCAATATACCGAGGCCAGAAACCTCACCGAGTTAATTTTATTTACCGTCCGGTTAATTGATTTATCGATTATCGGCCCAGGCCTTGTCCAAATCTGCCTGTTTTTCATGGACTGATCAGAGTTAAGTTACAGGAAGATGTTTATTTGTTTTTTTAGTTTTCTACATTATAAAATGTTTGTGCAGTAGACAGAGAAGTCCATCTGCCTCCAATTTAACTCAAATGTCATTGTGTGCTTCTTTGCACTCGCGTCTCCACATTGAACGAGCGAAACGCTAATTTGAATAGGGCGGTCTCCATCACTTCTGCATGTACACTAATCATTGCTGCATTCTTAGTGAATTCCTTGCAGCAGGTGAGGAAACTGCGTCACTAAAGGATTTAGGGACACAACTGGTTTACCACCCTACATACAGCCTTCTACCACCTAAAGAACATCTCCAGAGTGAAAGGTTTAATGACTCAGAAAGATCAGGAGAAACTGGTCCATGCTTTTATCTCCAGCAGACTGGACTTTTGTAATGGTCTTCTGACAGGAATCCCCCAAAAGAGCGTCAAACAGCTACAGCTGGTTCAGAAAGCTGCAGCTTGGATCTGAACCAGAACAAAGAGGTCAGAGCACATTACTCCAGTTTTAAAGTTTTTACACTGGCTTCCAGTCAGCCTCAGAATAGACTTTAAAGTTCTGCTGCTGGTTTATAAATCTGTGAATGGGTTTGGTCCAGAATACATCAGTGACATGTTAGTCAGGTATGAACCCAGCAGGTCTCTCAGATCTATGGACACAGGTCATAGTGGAGCCCAGAGCTCACAGTAAAATGGTGATGCTGTGTTTAGTTGTTATGCTGCAAAGAAGTGGAACAAACTGCCAGCAGAGCTAAAGTCAGCATCTAATGTGAACATTTTTAAATCAAAGTTAAAGGCAATTTTTTTCTTTACTGCGTATGATTGAGAGAGATTTTCATGTTTCATGGTCATGTTGTTGATGTAATGTGTTTGTTGATGATTTTAATTGATTTTACTGATGATTTTAATTGATTTTACTAGGGATGTAACGATTAATCGTAAGGCAGTTAAAAATCGATTCATAGGTATCACGATTGACTAGGGATGTAACGATTTACTCAACTCCCGATACGATTCGATTCACGATACTGGGTTCACGATACAATTTTCTCACGATTTATTTTACAAAATGGGAATATTGACAAATGACTGAAAAATATTCCTTTATTTTTTTGGGGAAAATACTGTACTATTTTCCTTTTATTTTTCATTGTCAAAAGAATCCCTTGAGAAACAATGCAAAATGATGCAATTTAACTAAAAATAAATCTTGAATGAAATACATAAAGGAATAATACAAATGAAGAAGAAACCTATTAATTTAAATTCTGGTTCTATAGTAAACAATTCAAAACTGCATAATAGTTGTTTTTCTTTTTAAAAGTGCCACTGAAAATGTATTTTGTGCCTTAACAATTGGACTTAAAAAAAAAAAGTCATTTTACTGTATTTACGTCATATATTTGTTTAGACCAGCAGAGGGCGCTGGTAACCCAGTGGTCGGTTGGCATGCAGTTATTCCACCAGTGAAGAAGAGAAGCTATGCTAGCAGACAGAGTTAATAGAAAAACCTGACTTTTACAGATATTCACGTAATATTACAGATATTCTTTCGGTGCTAAAGGTGTAAAGAATCATTTATGAGCACGTTTAACAGTAAATGGCGGCCAGAAAGAAAATAGTGGCAGATTCCGCCCGTCACGTCCGCTTCTGGAGGGATTAATATATAGCGCCCTCTGCTGGTTAAAAAAAGTACTGCGATTTAATTTTCAGAGCATCGATGTGAACCGTGGTATCTATGAATCGATTTTTAACTGCCTTACGATTAATCGATACATCCCTACGATTGACCGATACTTTGAAAATTGAATCGCAGTACTTTTTTAAACAGCAGAGGGCGCTATATATTTATCCCTTCTCTTGTCCAGCAGTGTACCGGCGGGCAGAATCTGCTACTATTTTCTTTCTGGCCGCCTTCTACTCTTACATGTTAATGTTACATGTTAATGAATGATTCCTTACCCCTTTAGCACCGAACGAATATCTGTAATATTACGTGAATATCTGTAAAAGTCACGTTTTTCTATTAGCTCTGTCTGCTAGCATAGCATCTCTTCTTCACTGTTAGATTAGCTGCATGCCAACCGACCACTGGGTTACCAGCGCCCTCTGCTGGTCCAAACAAATATCTGACGCAAATCAGTGCAATGACGGTTTTTTGTTTTTTTTAAAGTCCAATTGTTAAGGCACAAAATACATTTTCAGTTGCACTTTTAAAAAGAAAAATAACTATTATACAGTTTTGTATTGTTTACTATAGAACCAGAATTTAAATTAATAAGCTTCTTCTTCATTTGTATTATTCCTTTATTTATTTCAAGATTTTTTAGTTAAATTGCATTGATTTGAATAGTTTATCAAGGGATTGTTTTGACAATAAAAAATAAAAGGAAGATAATACAGTATTTTCTAAAAAAATATTTTTCAGTCATCATTTGACTACAGTCCCATTTTGTAAAATAAATCGTGAGAGAATCGTATCGTGAACCCAGTATCGTGAATCGTATCGGGAGTTGAGTGAATCGTTACATCCCTAGATTTTACTGATGATTTTAAATGTTCTTATTGATTTTAAACAATTGAATATTTTATCATGTAAAGCACATTGAGTTGCCTTGTGTATGAAATGCGCTATACAAATAAAATTTGCCTCACCTTGCCATAGCCGCATAGGGCACCAAGGGGACGCTACAAGTCGCCCAGGCGCACCGATCAAGCGCGCCAGACAGCCCTAGTTATAGGTCTGTTTATTATTATTTAAAGGTCCAGTATCATATTATTTTTCTCACATCTCCATTTGTTCTAAGAACCTCAACAACATCGTTTATTTTCCCAAACTCACCTGTTTTCAAGAGTTTTGGCCCTCTGAAAAGAGTGTTAAACTGCTAAGTCACTTTCTTGTCATCCTCTCCTCTTCCAACTACACGAATAGTCCATTTAAAGTGATACTCATTTGTTTTGTCCAACCGCTGCGTCGCTTTGGGTCACAAACACGTCAGATCATGTCTCTGGTGATACAAGACAGTTTAACGGGTACTAAAAAATGAAACTAATTGTGAGCTCTCACACTGTGTTTTACATTAGCAATGTACTGGATAATGTATATACTGAACATAAATATATTATCTGTGGATAAAGGGACTAGTGGTTAAGGGAGAAGGCTTGTAATGGTAGTCTCAATGGTTCTAATCTCCCTGGTCCATCACTGTGGGATGTTGATCAGTCCCTTATATTAACCCTAACAGCTCCCTGGGTGCTACAGCGTGGCTGCCCACTGCTCCTCAAATACAGAGAACACATTTAGTGTCTGTAGCTTTACATACAGTATATGACAAAGTATAATGTATGTTCTGTTAAACCGCTGTGTTTGTTTTACCTGTGAGATAGTTTGAAAGGGAGGAGCTCCCATTTTTATAGGGTAGGAGGAGCCAGGATTGTCAGGAGGAGGAGTTTCCACCCATTTGGAACTGACTTTTTTTTTTTTTTGATAAAATGTAGAATAACAAGGGAGAGAGGGAACAGAACTTTTTCAACCTCTGAATGAAGCTACTGTATAGGAATATATATCACTCTAGAAAAATCATTAAGTGATTTATTTTTATAATACTGCCCCTTTATTGTATGAGTAGGGTCACCTTAAACATTTCATTTTTATTTTATATTTTGCATTGTTGGAATGCCAATGCTAACTGAAAAAGTTAATATTTTTTATTATTTTATTCTTTGAAGCATTGATATTAATTTATACAATTGCAATGTTTAAATCTGTTTGAGGTTAGTACACATTCAGGGCCATAAATGCAATGGGACTAATAATCAACATAATAGTTTATTTTGGTGTCTTGGTTACTGCCCAGAATTGTCCTTTTGGTACATTCATAATTCATTCCTGTTGTTTTTGAGAGGACCTGGGGTTCTACAGGTGGATGGTGTCGTACAAAATGGTCTACGGTCTGGTATTGATCCAGGATCTGTGGTGGGGAACCCTGACCTGACTTGTCTTTTGTTTTATTCACACAAATGATTCAGCAGAAACACATTTTATATAAAGGGGAGAACTATTATTCATAGTTTGTTGTTCAAAGATAGAAAAAACCTCTTCACAAGACATGAAAAAGGTGATTATAACAAATTGTTAAAAATTGCTTTACACTTTAAAATCAGGAATAAATGTATCAGTTTTTATTAGTTTTTTAAGGGGACATTTTTTGTGTATCATGTATTTATTTTGTATTCTCATGATAAATATAGTAATCCAGTAATTTTGTATTGTTTTATTTAATTTTTGATCACTCCATTATGCTTTATTTTTATCCAAATTGTCATAAAAACACTAATAAATGGACATGTTATAAACTGATTAATAACTGAATGATGAACCATTTCCATCTAAAACTGAAGAGGAACTAAGGTCATTAGCTACTGTAAAATCTTTTTTTTCCAAATTCCGTGTTTTTCACATTTTTTAAAAATTTCGTTTATTTAGAAATACATTACAAATATATTTAAACAAAAACTGTTTCTTTTTAATTATATGTCATTAATATCACCATATTTCCCCTCAGTGATCAATGGTTTACTGAATCTGATCAAGTTTATTGATTAAGTTTTGATCAACTTCATTTAAACTAATTAAAATCATCCTGATGACATCATTCCAGACTATAATGATTAAACAAACAAATGCATCAGTTATTTCACCACTAGAGGGCAGAATATTGTACAGTATTAGAAGCTATCACGTTATCATGAACCTATGATGTTTCAGACTCTACAATCCCTGTCATCGTTGGTCACGTCCACAACAACAGAACAACTGCAGCTCTTCACCAGAAATGGCCGTAGCTTCACAGACACATAAACGTTACGTGGGAACTGGTCTGCTCAGTATTTTGGTAGTTTAGACGTGTTTCAGGTGGACGCTTCAACATGTTGTTTAGCTCAGGACCAGGAGGGGTGCTGGGGTGCACCAAATGAACGGTCCCCTTTAACATTTCCCTTTACCTCACGATGACAGCGTTTCATTCACATTATGTCACTTTCTGCATTTAACAGTGGATTTTATTTTTATCGGTTTTTATTCCGTCTCTTCCATCCTTCAGGTGGAGCTGATTCCATGCTGATGGCGAATGGAGGTGTCTGAAGGAGGATTGTGGAACCACTCAGCTGTGACAGCAAACATGGACTCCTAAGAAAAGGTGAGAAATGAGTGGATTAAAGTCTTTCAGCAAATGTGAACAAAACCAGTGAATGTGGAACCAGTGAAGGATACCTTTTTTTTTTTTTTTTTTCACCTTGTTTGCACATGCTGTTGAAGGTTAACACTACAAGAAGTGCAATCTTTTAACAGCAATGCATATTTTATTATTGCAATTAAATAAATGAATTTATTTCATTGCATAATTGTGACCATCACCAGCCCTCCCTAGGGAAGGGTAAATACTTTATTAAAGGGAGGATGTAAAAGAGAGAGGGCAGTGTTACACCAGGGTGAGGGGGGTGGGGGGGGGAGTTAACAGGGAGGAGGGATACAAGATAGGAAAACGAATGGGTGGGGAATAATCAATAAGTTTCAAGTGATGTGATGTGAAATTGTGGTTGTGTATATTGTCTGGTGACCAGTGTGCGGCTTAGGAATAATGATGGTGGCTGTGAGCAGAGGAGGAAGTGAGTGGAAGTTACATAAAACAGGTATTTGGGAACAACGTGTCTATGGTTGAGCCCAGTATGAGTGTTATCCCACAGCCCGAGGCCAGTGCGTCCATGACAAATGTGATTCCAAGAGCCGCTACTGCAAAACCCATAAGCCGCCCCCGGGCCCGAAGAAGCAGTCGGGCCAGCAGAAAGAGCGAGAGATCTAGGGGCCCCCGGCGACCACCCCACGGCCAAGCAGCCCCCCGAACGCCCCCAAGGTCCCAAGCCGAGAGGCTGCCATTGCCCCCCCCATACACACCCGAAAAGCCCCCAAGGAGCCAAGGACCCAGCGCACCACACCACCGACTCCAACCCCCAACCCCCAGGCCCCCCAGCCCCCCCACCACCACCCACACCCCCGCGCCCAGCCCCCCGAGGGGAGGGCCCAGAGAGCCCCCCGCCCGAGACCCCAGCGGAGGAGCCAAAGCCCACGCCCAGCAGACGACCAGAGCCACGCCGAACGGGCAGCCGGCGGGCCCCCGCCGGTGAGCCCAGAGCCAGCAAGGACCCGACCCCAGGCCAGGAGGACCCGGAATGGATGCAGCACCAGGAGCAGCCCGCCCAGGGCGAACGACCACACCCCAAGCCGCATAAGGCACCAGGGGGCCGCTGGGAGTCCCCCCGCCGGTCCCCAGGCACCCCAACCTAGCCCCCCCGGGCGCCCCAGATGCTGATGCCGCCCGCGCCACGAGCTTCAGTTCTTTAAAGCCAGGGCCCCCTCCAGAGGCCAAGCCAGACCGCCCCGCCGGGATGTGGCCCCCTAATTTAACCCCGACATTCTGCCTCACGGGGGACTGCCCAAGCAGGGGCCGCACCAGAAGGTATGCAAGGGCGCGGCACGCGCCACCCGCCCCAGAAGACCCCCGCCAGGACCGGCCCGGCCAAGCACCCCGGGCCCCAGGAGCACCCCCAGGGACCAGGACCCCCCAAGGGCAAGCCCCCGGGCCAAGCCCCCCGGGACGCGCCCCCCACCCCAGCCCAGGTCCCGGCCACAGCCCAGCAGGACCGCACAGCCCCAGACGGCACAAGGCCAGCAGCCCAGGGCCCGACGCCCCCCGGACAGCGCAAGCCACAGGGCAGCGCCCCCCGCCGGCCCGCGAGCAACCGGCGACCCCCACCGCGGGGACGGAGGCACCCCAACGGCACACATCCAGCGCGGGACAGCAGCCCCCAGCCAAAGATGCCCCGGACCCACCCACCAGTCCGCAGATGGCAGGACATACCCACCAGGCGGCCGAAAGCAACCTCAACCATCGGAACAGCTAACGCCGCCCCCCCAGTAAACAGCATCATCCCGAGGCGCCAAACAACCCTGCCCCAACCCCGGTGAGGACACCAGCACCCCCCCAGCACCCTTACCCCCCAAACCGGCGAGGCAGGCCGCCCCGGGCCCGCACACCGCGGGGCCCGCCCCCAAGGCCACCAGGAGACAAAGCAAGCACCAAGCCACACCCAAGGGGGAGAGGCACCCCCGCGCCCCACCCGGCCGACACAGCCCGGAAAGACCCCGCAAGGAGAGACCCCGGCAAAGCCCCCCCGAGACCCACCGCCACGCCCGACCGCACCATCTTGATGTGCTTTTACTCTATGCAGTGGCCCAGCCACCAACAGAGGGGCCAGGCCCCCACCGGAGAGGCCCAAATATGTGTACCAACCCACCACCCTGTTATGGTGCCTCTCCATTCCCCAATGGAGAGGCACTTCCCGATCCCCTGTGTGAATGTGTGTGTTTGGTGAATGTATGGGGTGTAATTAAAAGAAGGGGGATGGAGGGGAGCGGTGCTCCCCCTCCAGCCTCTGTGGATTTATGTGTATGTGGTGTAATAGGCCGGAGGGTGTAAATGATGATACACCCTCCGGGGGGTGACATGTTGAGATGCGATTAAAATTGGAGGGATTAGTAGGGCAACTAGAGGTGGGAGGGCCGCCCCCATGTCACTACATAGTAACACAGGTGGCGGCCCCCTCCACCCCCAGCCCCACCATCCAGCCCCCCAAGGGTTGGGTATTGGTGTGTGGTGCATTTTCTGAGTGAGCCAGACCAGCTGGGAGTGGGGTGAAGTGAACATTTAGGAGGCCTGTCCAGTGTGAGCCGGGCCCGTCCGCGTGGCGGGCCACGCGAGAGGGTAGATGGCGCAGACGGGCAAGTGGCACTGCGGGCCCCGGAACAGCACAGCTGGAGACCCCCCCCCACGGCACCCCCCCAGACCGCGCCGGCCCCGCGGAGCACGGCGACACCCCCCACCCCCGGGCACAGCCAGGCACCAACAACATCCCCCGGCGCCCCACGGAGGCAATCCCCGACGACCCACGCACCGGCACGAGACACCCCCCCGACGCCAGCACACCCCGAACAACAGCGGGCCCAAGGCCACCAGCCCCGCCCCGCCCAAGGCTGCGCAGCGCCGCCACGAGCCACGGCCGGTCCCCGGGCAGATTGCCGGAGAGCACCTCCCCGGACACGTAGCCCAAGGATCCGCCCCCGGGGCACCCCCGCCCCGGAATCGCGCCCACGGCGCCCGGTGCACCCAGCCAGCAGACCAGCCAATCCCAACGCGGATCCACCGGGCGAGGAACCACGCGCCGCGCCCCCGCACACCCGCCCAATACGACCCCTGGGGAGGCCCCATAGTACCCCTCACCCCACCCCCTAGCCATAACGTCCACACCCCGGCCATTGCGGTCGTACAAAAAGCCCCCGAGGGGGCCCCGCCTGGCTCGTCGCGCAAGCGACATCCCTAGCAAAGGTGCGCCCCAGGGAGCCAAGCCAAGGACCCGCAAGGGCCGACGGAGCAACCCACAGCCACACCCCGCCACCCAGCAACCCAGGAGGCAATCGCCAACCCCGGGCAGCAGCCACCCCCAAAGCTACCCCCACCCCGGATCCCCCCGGACCGGAGCCAAGGACCCCACCACCCCAGGCCCCCCAACGAGACCACCCCCCAGCCAACCCACCCGGCACGGCACCGCCCGTCCCCCAGGCGGGAACCACAGCCCCCCCCACCAGTGCCCCAGGCCAACGGGAGCCCCCCAAACCCAACCCCACAGGATGGCGGGCGCAAGAGCAAAGGAGGAGGAGGGGGGGAGGACGAGACAGGGGGACAGGGAGCAAGGGGAAGGAGCGGCAGGGGAGCACGCAGGGCCCCAGCCCCAGAGACCAACCAGATGCGCATGCAAGGGGCAACGGCGCCAAATCAAACAGCCCCTGGACCCCGTGAACACCCAGAAGGAATGCACACCCGTGCTGAGGCAACAAGGCACCCCGGCAACCCACCCCAGCCATCCTGACCAAGACCACCCCAGAGGCCCAAGGCGGCCCCGGCCTACAGTTGGGCTAGTGCGTTAGTAAAGAGTGGTGCTGGCAGTCGCTTGCAGGCTAGATCATCAGGCTTTTAAAAATTTAGATTTAATGCAATTAAAAAAGGAGTCCAACGCTCCTCAAAGCACGTTATTTTTTTTTGTTTTCTGAGAGCAGACATCTTTTCCATGGAAATAAATTCTGTGAGGAGATTTTGCCATTGGTTTATGTTTAAGGATTTTTTGTCTTTCCAATTTAGTAATATTGTTTTTTTTGCTATGGCTAGTACCGCAAGGATTGATTGTGATTGGTTTGCTGGAGGTTGAAGCATTGTCAGGTCTCCAATCAAACAAAGATTTGGAGATAAAGGAATTCTGTAGTCCAAAATGGAGGACAGTTTTTCAGTGATTAGAATCCAAAAGTGTTGAACTGGGGAGCAAAGCCATAAGGCATGTAAATAGGAATCCGCTGTATTCTGGGTGCACTGAGAGCAGATGTCTGTTGCTGAGAAGCCCATTTTATGCATTTTCTGTTGGGTAATGTGGGATCTGTGGAGGACCTTGTATTGAATTAGCTGAAGGTTTGTGTTTTTTGTCATCTTAAAAGTATTACAACAAATTTCTGCCCAGAAATCAGTGCTCGGGGTGATTGAGAGTTCGGCCTCCCACTTCGCGATTGGTAAGTAATTACAGTTAGTGTTCGAAAGCGCTCTGTATATTTTTGAGAGTTTTTTTGATTTTGTTGAGATTTTTTTCATATATATAGCCAGTTCTGGAGGTTGTAACGTAGTTAAGTCTAGTGGAGTGGTTTTCTTTATTGTCTCTGTTACTTGTAAGTACTGTAGAAAGTTACTTTTATTTATATCGAATGCTTGGGTTAGATTGTTATATGACCTGATCTTGTCATTTTCAAAAAGGTCTTGGAGATGAGTGATTCCACTCTCTTCCCATGTCTTCAGATAGAGTGGTGTTTTTTTATTTTTAAAGTCGGGGTTGTGCCAGATTGGAGAGAGTATACTAGTTTTTAATTGGCCATTTGTGATGTCCAGGGCTTTCCACCATGCAGTCAGTGTGGAGGCAATTAGTGGGTTTTTAAAGCAGTTGTGATGTTTGAGGGTCGCAGTGATAAAAGGGAGATCAGAGAGTTTAATGTGTTTGCAGTCTAACTGTTCTATTTCTAGCCAGGTGTTGTAGTATTCTTTTGGATTTAGCCATTCTGTTAAATATAGTATTTGGTTTGCTAAGTAATAATGCATGAAATTAGGGGCTTCTAAACCACCCTCGTCTTTGTTTTTTTGAAGGGTAGAAAGGCTTATTTTAGGTTTTTTATTTCTAGTATAGAATTTTGTAGTTGTAAAATCTAATCTTTGAAACCATTGTTTTGGTGGTTTCAGTGGTATCATTGAGAACAAGTAGTTTATTTTTGGTAAGATTTTCATTTTAACTGAGGCTATCCTGCCAAGTAGTGAGATGGGGAGATTGTTCCATCTCCGCAGATCTTCTGTGACTTTGTCCAACATCGGATCATGATTTAGTTTAATTAATTCATTTAAGTTTGGTGATATATTTAAGCCTAGATATTTAATTGTATTTGTGGTGGAGGGGTGTTGTGGATTTTGGTGTGCAGGATTCCAAGAGTTTTTTGTCAAAGGGAGGATTGATGATTTTGTCCAGTTAATGGAATAGTCTGATAATTTAGAGAAGCTGTTTATTAGATTAAATACTTCCTCTAAAGAGGATTGCGGTTCTTCCAAATAGAGTAAAATGTCATCCGCGTAGAGATTAATTTTGTGTTCTGAGATGGATGAGTGGATTCCTTTAATAACAGAGTTCTGACGTACAGCTGCTGCGAGAGGTTCAACGAATATTGCAAAAAGCAAAGGTGAGAGTGGACAGCCTTGTCTGGTTCCCCTCTGCAGTGTGAAGCTTTGGGATGTTATTTTGTTTGTGGTTACTGAGGCCTTAGGTTTATTGTACAGGGTGGAGATCCATTGTATGAATGATTCTCCGAAGCCAAATTTGCCAAGGACAGTTAGGAGGAATGACCAGTTTACTCTATCAAATGCTTTTTCTGCATCGAGTGACAAGATTATTGTTTTCTTTTTAGAGTTCTGTGCCATGTTGATCACATTAAACAGTCTTCTCACATTGTCTGTGGAGTGTCTATTTTTAATAAAACCTGTCTGGTCTTGGTGTATAATTGACTGTACTACTTTCTCTAACCTAGATGTGAGTGCTTTGGAAATAATTTTTAAGTCTGTGTTAATAAGTGAGATGGGACGATAGCTTGAGGGTAATATGGGGTTTTTGTCTGGTTTAAGTAACAATTTAATGTTCGCTGTATTCATGTGACCTCCTACATGCCCTTTATTTTTGATCTCTGTTACTACTCTGAAAAATAGTGGAGCCAGCATTGACCAGAAATGTTTAAGGAATTCAGCAGGGAACCCATCTGGACCTGGTGCTTTGCCTGTTGACATGCTATCTAAAGCATTTTGTAATTCTTGTAAGGTTAATGGTGAGTCTAAGGTGGTTTTCTGATCTATAGTGAGCTGTGGTAGGTTTAGTTTATTAAGAAAGGTTTTAATATCTTCAGGGTCAGGGTTTAAATTTGATGAGTATAAGTTTTGATAATAATCATGAAAGATGTTATTAATGTCCTGAGGTAAGTTTAAAGTTTGACCTGCGTTATCAGAAATTGCTGCTATAAAGGAATTTTCTTTATTATGTTTGAGCTGATTTGCTAAATATTTGCCTGATTTATTATTGTAGTCAAAGTTTTTGTATCGTAATTGTTGCAAAATGAAGTCGGTTTTTTTAGATAAGATGATATTCAGATTAAGTTTTGTATTTTGGAGTTTTTCCCATAAAAGTTCAGAAGGGTTAGCTGCGTATTCTTCCGTAAGTTTTTTGATCTTTTCTTCAAGTGTTTTTTCTGCTATCTGTTCCTGTTTTTTCTTAAAAGAAGAGTATGATATAATCTTCCCTCTAATGACAGCCTTGCCAGTTTCCCAGAGTAAGGACGGTGATATTTCCGGGGAGTCGTTTGTCAATAGAAAGTCCTCCCATTCTTTTCTTATAATTTTTTCAAATTTACTGTCATTAAGTAATGAAGTGTTAAAGCGCCATAGAGAGGATACTTTCTGATTATAGTCACACTGCAGGGTGAGGGATATTGGGGCATGATCGCTAATAATTATAGGATGTATTTTAGAGGACATCTTATGTACGATGGAATTATTTGAAAGAAAAAAGTCAATTCGGGAGAAGGAATTATGCACAGGGGAGAAGAAGGTATATTCTTTTTTAGTTGGGTTATTCAGTCTCCATACATCTCCTATTCCAAGATCTTCCATGTAATCCATTAATACTTTAGCAGATCGAGATGGTTTTGTATTTGAGCACTTACTAGATCTGTCCAATGATGTGTTGAGCGCCAGATTGAAGTCACCTCCGATGATTAGAGACGAGTCTGCAGAAAGGTCTGAAGGATACCTTTAAAGCTGAACATCAGCTGGACTTCTGGTGGAACATGTGACCTCCAACTGCTCAATGACACAGACAGGAAGTACAACAACAGATCAGCCATAACATGATGAGCCCTGATAAGAAATGTCATCTTTTACACATATTCTTTAATAATGCAGTGTGTGAATAAGAAGATCCTCCAAGAATCACATGTTGTTGTTAGACTTTATTGTTTCCATTTGTGGCTCTAGAACCAGTTCAGATCAACTTGTTCTCACTGTGTGTGACATCACTGATCTGACTTTTTAGCAGCGTTAGCCTCTGTTACTGCCTTTAACTGAGCTTATCTCATACACAACACTAGTCTGACTCTTATTGTGAAAAGACTTATTTCTGAGCTCATAGTGCAGAGTTTATTTAGACATCAAATGAACAGCTACAGTTACAAGCAGCAACTAGCAACACAATCAGAAGGAGGTCATCAGTTAGACAGGTTACCATTTAAAGCACAACTTGTCTGTTTGCTCCTTTTCAACAAACCAATCTGAGCTTCTCATATTTTCTCCTCATTATTTAATAAGATGTAAATAAGCTTAATTTGATAAGAGACAAGTGCTAATGTCCATCCTGCCACTGAGCTGTGGAGGCAGTGATGCTTTGTTCAATGTTCTGCTGGTAAACTTTGGTTCCTGACGTCCATGTGGATGTTCTATTGAAGTTGATCTCCTACTGAAGCCTAATGCTATGTCTGATCCATCTTTAACAGCCACTGTTCTTTCTAGGAACACATTTAGAAACAAATGTTTGTTTGGTTCCTTCTCTGTGTTTAATCTCTAACTATTCTACAGGACTCTGGAAGCCAGAACAAAGTGACACCTCAACGCTCTCAGGACAACAAAGCTCAGCCACAACAAAGAAACAAATCTAAGAGAAAAACTTCAGAGCAAAGAGTTCAACAGCAGAGCCAAGCTGGAGTTAAAGCTAAACATACATGTGACCAGTGTGGGAAGGCCTTTAGCGTTAAATCATCCCTCACTAGACATCAAAGAATACATTCTGAATCAAAGCCATTCAGCTGTGATGAGTGTGGAAAGACTTTTACCAACAGTTTTACCTTAACAAGTCACCGAGTCGTTCATACTGGAGTTAAGAAGTTTGAATGTGACCAGTGTGGAAAAGATTTTGCTTTAAAGTGGAGCCTCAAACTCCATCAGGTAGTTCACAGTAGAGAGAAACCGCACCCGTGTGATGAATGTGGGAAGACTTTTAGTAAATTTGGAAATCTCAGTCGACATGTCCTCATTCATCGTGGAATCAAAGCTCACAGATGTGAACAGTGTGACAAGACTTTTGCACAAAAATCACATTTAACGCTGCACATGAAGACTCACTCCAGAGCAGAGTTGTATCGCTGTGACCACTGTGGGAAAATATATAAACACAAACAAACCCTCACTGAACACCTGAGATCTCACACTGGACATGAAGTGTGTCCCTGTGACCAGTGTGACAAAGTTTTTACAACATATCAACAGTTAAAATGTCACCAAATCAGCCACTCATCAGAAAGACCTCATAAATGTGACGCATGTGGAAAATCTTACAAGAGCAAATCTCACCTCAATCGACACCAACGAGTTCATGAGAAGAATGTTTTCAGATGTGATGAGTGTGGGAAGACCTTCAGCACTTCATCTGTTCTCCAATCTCATTACTGTGTGGATGGAGACATGGAGCAGGAATCATCTTCAGATCCCAGCGACACACGGATGGTGACGACACCTTCTGGTTCCAGTGTTGGACTGAAGAACCCAGAGATCAGGCTGCACAGGATTCCAACATAAACCTGCTGTCAGCTGGAAAATGGACACCAACAGTTCAGGAAATTGTTATTGTTTAGTTGTCTTTTCTATTGTGACCATAGTTTAATGTTTGATTTATGTTGCTGCTGCCTGTTGGTATGTTAGACTGTTTATTGTTACCAAAGTTTGTTGTTCAGTGTTTTAAATGAAATAAATGTGACACATTGATTCCAGTGCTCATTGTTTTTTTACACTGTGATTTTCTTCATTTTAATCATCACTGAAAGAGTACAAATATCAGGTAATTTAAAACGTTTATTTAATCAAAATCATAAAGATGAGACAATTAATTTATTAACAGCAGCAATGGTCTGATGACAGGATGCTGAAAATGTATTATTTGCTACTGTAATGTAGAAAAAGGGGTGAGGCTAATACATTTACACTTCCTACTCTCTTTCAAACACAAAAAGTATTAAAAAAGTGTATGCAGTAATATGTCTAATGGTTTGTTTTTCTGGAGGGAAGCTATCTGCACCAAATCTTTAGTTTATTGTAATATTGTTTCTTGTATTAATGCTTATTTTTTGTGTTTACTTTCTACAGGAGGAATAAACTGTAAGTTTTAAGAATTAAAAGGGTACAGGAAGAGAGAGAGGCCGAAATGAGTTTCCTTCGTAGGGCGGCTGGGCGCACCCTTCGAGATAGGATGAGGAGCTCGGAGTAGAGTAGCTGCTCCTTCATGTCGAACAGAGCCAGCTGAGTGGCTCGGGCATCTGTTGCGGATGCCTCCTGGTCGCCTCCCTCGGGAGGTGTTTCAGGCATGTCCTATTGGGAAGAGGCCTCGTGGAAGACCCCGGGCACGCTGGAGGGACCTATGTCTCTGAGCTGGCCTGGTGTCGCCTCGGGGTTCCACCAGAATGGCTGGATGAGGTGTGCGTGGATCGGAAGGTCTGGGCATCTCTGCTGAGACTGCTGCCTCCGCGACCCGGCCCCTGATTAAGCGGAAGAAAGTTGATGGATGGATGATCACAAAGGTCAGAGGTCATGATAACCACAAAGAACACAAACATCTTTTAGAAAGAAAAACACAGTAAAAAGGTTTTTCTAATAGATTATAAACAGTTCTTAGAATGTTCTGTAAGAAGATGATTTGACGATTAGAAGAAGAAGAATTCTCTTCAGAATCCACCAACATGTAGGAAAAGCTTGTCCATCAGGAAGAACAGTTTCACTGTGTTGACCAGCGTTCCTGGTTTACTCCTTCAAAGTAACTAAATACTCTTGTTCTGTTGAGCAGCTACACTCACCTACTTCATCAACTCCCAATCCTCTCAGTGAGAGGGGAATTAGCTCAAATGGTAGAGCGCTAGCTGCACAAAGGCAGGGGACAATTTTTACACTCCCTCACACAAAGGAAAAGATGCAAAAAGCAATAGTGAAATATCATAGACAGTGTCACCTGTACCTCTATATAGATATTTATGGTGTATTTTAACAGAGTCACCAGACGTGCTCCTTGCTGTGAGCTGGACTCAAACTCACAACCTGCTGCCAACACAAAGTCTGGGTCACACACACTCACACAGCAGGATAATAATAAGATTATTATACCTGTGTAAGTGAGAGGTGTCCACATCCTCTAACTGTGTTTTTCTCACTGTAACATATCAGAAAAATGTGTTTTTAATTTTACATTATAAACTACATTATAATTGTTATGTATTTGTTTAAGATGTGCTCTTGTATTAATTTGTATTTTAAGATTAAAAGTGACAGTTAATGTAGTCTACCATCAAGTATCTTTATTTGTTCTGTTTGCAAACTGGACATTTCAAAAGGGCAGAAAAAAATACAAATAAAAATAATAACAGAAGATACTTATGTAAGAACTTTTAGAAAATAAAAAACAGTAATATTGATTGAAATATGTTGATCAAAGTGTAATAAATGCAGCTTTTTTAAAAAGGGAAATAATTCACTATAATGTACATTATAGTGTTGTCATGTTTGTACTCACCTTCAAAAATTAGAAATAAAAAAACTAAACTTAGACTTTAGATAAACATATTAGAAAAAGACAATTTAAGAATTACATATTTTATTGTGTAATGTTTCTTCATGCACCATTATCTTTCGTCTTTCTCACTGTAGTGTGTACAGGACCATGTGTGTGTAAATATCTCCTATTGTTTATTACCCTGTTTATTTATCTACTGCTGCTGAAACACTGTTAATTTCCTTTTTGTGGAACAAATAAAGGTTATATTGTTTTATCTTAAATGTAACGCTTAATGATTCATGAAAAATAAACATGTACACAAATATAACAATTTACTTGTGCAAACAATGCAAAAAAATAATTTAAAAAAAAAACTGAATTTACACATCTTAACTAAAACTGTTAAATAGTTGTACAACTTCCAACTAAAGTTATATCTCTAAATCTCACCAGTAGATGTCCCCAGTGAGCTTGTGTTTATGTCTTGTTTTGTGCAGTAGTTGATGTTAGTTTGTCTTAAAACACTTAAAATCTATTGTTCTTATCTTTAATGAACTGAAAACAGTGTTTACCATGTAAATCATCTTTTTCTGTATTCAGTAGACATTATAAATGTATCAAACACTAGCCTACGAATTAATATTGTTGTCTTTATTATAATAAATAACTAGTTATTTTAACATAAGCACCACTGTTTGGCTCAGTGTAACACCCAATGTAATTTAGTTTTGCCTTAATTTATTCATCTTTAGCAATTGATTTGCTAATTGATTTACATATATATCTGACATATAATAAATATTAGAATAAAATAGTCTTCCAGAAATTTTAACATATAAGTAAAAAGTTTAAAATTTAGTTCTGACTAGTTTTAACAGGATTGTAAATATCTCAAATAACATCGTCACAGGTAATAATATTAACCAGAATCAGAAGTCCTTTATTTATCCCAGGGGGAAATTACTTACGTTACAGCCGCTCAACAAATATTACAAATAAAAAGGATAAATGTTGAACAAGAAGAAAGAAAGAATAAATGTTTTAAAAGTACATAATGAAGTAAAAGGCTGTTAAAAATAAGGATTAGATACAGACACATTACAGTAATAAAAAATAAATAAGATAAATAATGTGACAGTGAGGTATCAGCTACCCTGATAGCAGTGTGTAATCCCCACTAGTTCTATTTACTTGTAATATTACCAGTGAAAACACCACCCAATAGTGGAGAATAGGGACTTAAGGACACAACAACTCTGTGTTCCACAAAGAGGAAGACACTGTTCTACATTTACACATTTATTAGAGGAGTAATTACTAATGGTACAACTTCTGTTTTATTGATGGACAATGATATAATATGATGGAGAATTGTAGTCAGTAAAAAAAATAAAAAATAAATATGTTTTCCTTCATTTGTTCACTAAATTCCTGTAAACAATTGTTCTAATGCAGTGGTTCCTAAACTTTTCACAGTCCGTACCCCTTCAAACATTTAACCTGAGGCCATGTACCCCCTTCTCCTGTACACTATAATGTAATGCAGTGTTTTTTAACCTTGGGGTCGTGACCCCATGTGGGGTCACCTGGAATTAAAATGGAGTCCTCTGAAATGTCTAATAATTTATGATAAAAAAAGATTAAAATGTATTTTTAAAATGTTGTAATTAATATTTTTCAAATCATAACACCACACACAAAACAAACTTAAATAACTGTATTCTATGTTTTCACTTTCACAAATTTAATCTACATAAAATAAAACGCATTATAAAAATATCTGAGCTGACACATCTTGTCACATTGTGTCCTAATCCTCACAACAACAAACATTATCAAAAGATAATTCTAGAAATAAAATAAAATAAATGTGTGTCTTTGTAGTTTTTTCATTTCAGATGTGATTGATCCACTGAAGCAGAGGATGAATGCTGTAACCATCACTGCTGTGTTACACATGGACCAAAGTTTCCTCTCAGCCTGTTGTTAATAGAAATAAAACACTTTCTCATCTGCTTTGCTTCACTTCATTTGGGGCCAACATTGTTGAATTGATTGATCAGCACATTTGACTCTACACAGATATACAGTATGTATGAATAACGTGCTTCATTAGAGAAAATAACACACAGAGTATTAAGGAAATGAGTGTTTTTCTTCTTTTTTAATGTAATATCTTTATGTAGGTCAAACAGTCAAACATTGTTTTGGGTAGTACATGTGAGTGACATATATAACATTCTGTCAACTGGACCTTCCATGCTGTGGTTGTTGGGTGGGTGGGTGGGTGGTTGGGATCAATGTGTGACAGAGGGACATGATCACATTCACTATTCACTGTACAGTCTTATCTTAGTGCTGTATGTAACATTACTGGTGGTGTTACTTTGAGGGTCAGTAACTATCAAGGCTATTGTCTGCATCTGTAGGGACGAGGAAACGCTGATTCAAAGAAAGACTGATACGTCCCAGAATTAACATCCTTCCCTCAGCTGCTCTTAAACGGTAAATCTCATGGTGCTACCATCTTTTGGCACAGGACAATCTAACAAGTGCATTATGATTACAATGACCAGCATTTTTTCCAATTACAATTGAATCACAATTATTTATTTATTTTTTGCCTCAAAAATTCAGTTACACTTACAGTACGTTAACATTTACTTTACAATTAATCAGAAATACTGAACCTGAAATAGATAACCTAATAAAAGTTAACCTTTCTCTTGTGTTAGCTTTCTGTTAGCATCTCATATGATAACGGGTCTTAAGTCAGCTGTAAAATACACTTTTAAAATGGTAAAATGTGGGAAAGCTTGATATAAACATTTTAATAATATTTTAACTACATATGTGGAGAACATGTTCACCAGTTTAGCATTAAATGATTGACTTTTTTATAGAATTTTAAAGGCAATTACAATTACAAAGTAAATTATCTGAACTCAACTAGAATTTAATGAGATTATGACAGCAACAGGTTTTTAAAATTACAATTACATTTACAACTACACCATCTTTGTAATTAATTATCAATTGCATGATTACAAGTATTACTGACTCCAACCCTGCTCAGAAGCTGCAGCTAATAATGGTAATCTACTTATAATATGTTTTCTTGTGTTTCAGGTTGTTTACCAAAGCAGTGACAGTGCATCAGTCATGGAGAGTGGGAATATGATTGACATGGATGAGTTCATGAGGAGAGAAACTCTTGGGTGGTTAGATATCCTTGGAAATGGTGAGATAATGAAAAAGGTGCTGCAGGCTGGAGGAGGAAGAGACAGTAGGCTGCAACTTGGACAGATTGTGAAGATTCATCTAATAACACGTCTGAGGAATGAGGTGTTTAAGAAGCTGGTCAGCGAGGAGGAGTTGTCGTTCACTGTGGGAGACGGGGAAGTGTTCCAGGCACTGGATGTGGCGGTGCGACTCATGGGAATGGGAGAGAAGGCGCTCTTCCAGGTTCTGTCAGTGGTTGAGTTGGAAATTATGCTCCTGGAAGCTACTGATGCTCCAGGCCTGAAGCTGCTGCCCCCCACTGAGAAGATTGATCTGGCCACCTGCAAGAGGGAGCAAGGCAATGTTCTTGATCAGCACAGAGACCTGAAGCCACGCAACAACACGATCCGCGATGAGGTCTCCACGATGATGAAGAAGCACAGTGAGGATGATGAGAAGATGTTGGAGAACCCGTCCAGCACCCACAAACATCAGGCCATGGATGAGAAGATGTTGGAGAACCCGTCCAGCACCCACAAACATCAGGCCATGGATGAGAAGATGTTGGAGAACCCGTCCAGCACCCACAAACATCAGGCCAAGTCAGCATGGGGTTTGAGCTGGAAGTGGCTGCTTGGTGCCACTGCAGTAGCCATTGGTGGCATCGCTCTGTCTGTGGCCATCTATGCTAGAAAGTGATTCAAGAACTGTAGTAACGACACGACTTAAACACTGGAGCACATCTGGCAGAGCATTCTGACCATGTGGTCCATGAGGGTGAAAATATTAATCAGTTTATGACCTCCTCACTGTCACTCTCTGTTCTCTGCTATGTATGTGTGACAAATGATGTCATCATCCTCTACAGTTACAAGATGCATTTTGTAGAGGAACAAATGAGAATTAATATTCAAAAATAAAGAAAAATGAAAATAATCAGTTGTTTAAGAACATTATCCAAATGTGTTTATTAATGTGGAAAGAAAACAAAAATATCAACATTGTCTAAAATGATATTTATTGTAACACAATTCTTACAACATTTAATACCAGTGAACAATAACCAGAAATCAAAACTGACTGGAACCTGTGAGCAAACCAAACACCAAAGTGCTTTTATCAGATCCTTCACTGTGTAATGCCATTTGTGGAGCTTTGATCTAAAATTAATACTTCTAAGAAAATGTCAATAACTTGACTAAAACTGACTTTTGAAGGAAAAAATAAATGATCAATCAATACAAATATTTCCATCAAAGAAGCCACTATACCGTACTATTTGCTTATATGAATTGTCACTGACCAACCCCTATTAACAGCTTCATTTCTGTCCTGGCTAATGAAACCTTATATTTCTATTATGGGCCCACCTTAGACATAACAATGTGAACACACACTTTTCATATGAAATGTTGTGAAAACAGAAATACTGATGCACTTTTTTTCACTGTAAATAAATACACTTGACTGCATTTTTGGAACCTTGGACTACTTTTTAAGGCTACCCATGAGGCCATTCTTACAATAATGTTATGTTATGGCTAAAGGACACATATGAGGACAGGAGTGGATTGTTCTGTTAAATAACATTGTATTTATTATAAAATGTGCTACTCTATAGAAGGTTCAATATTAGCTTTTTGCTGCCAGCTCTGCTGGAACTTCTGTTTGTCTGTGTCCTGATCGCTCTTTTGTGCCAAAACATCGATGCAACAGTATTGACATACGATCGTCAGGCACTAATGGACCTAAATCATACACATGAGGTACGTCTGAGCTGCCCTGAGGATCAAACCTCCAGACTTCCTCCACACTTGGCCTCGGTGCCTGCTTACCTGCTGCGTGCACCTGTCCCGCGTAGGAAGCGTGCCAAGAGGCGGGGCAGACGCGCTGGACTCCTGGTGAAGGTGAAGGCGTACAGGAGGTCTTGTCCTGGGACTGCTCCGGGACACCCGCTGTCAAATGGATTACGGTGGATTCAGCCTGTGGCTCCCGTGCGTCCGATCACCGGCCTGCGTCATCTGCCGATCGTAGCGCCGCTTCACCGGCGCCTTCCCAGACACCGTGCCGTGGATTATGGTTGCCTTCGCCCGCTGCAGCGCGACTCTCCACGGGCCAACACGGAAGTGTCGCTGCGCCTTGGATTACAAAACGCCAGATCGCTGGCAAATAAAGCGCACATCCTGAAAGATCTTTTCATGTCCCGCGGGTTGGACCTGATGTTCATCACAGAGACATGGCAACGGGAGAACGAGTACGTTCACTTAAATGAGCTGCGCCCTGCAGACTGTTCTGTGTTTGGAACCCCACGGATCACGCGTCGCGGAGGAGGATTGGCGCTCGTTTTCCGGGACACATTCAGCTGCAGACTGTTGGACACGAACGCGTTCAATTCCTTCGAGCTCCAGATGTGCAAGGTTGGAAACGAACACGCTTTTCACTGTGTTTTACTGTACCGACCGCCTGGTCCTGCTCGTATATTTTTAGATGAGTTCTCTGAGTTCATGTCATCTATTATAACACTTGAGAGTGTTTTAATCCTTGGAGATTTTAACCTCCATGTTGATAACTCCACATGTCCTATGGCCACTGAGTTGATGACTCTTATGGACTCTTTTAACTTTGTACAACATGTGTCAGGTCCAACACACACCAAAGGTCATACTTTAGATTTAGTTTTTTCTTTTGGTTTAAAAATAGACAAATTAAGCATAAATGATTTACAGTTAAGTGACCACTGCTGTATTTTGTTTAACCTGTCACTCACTCTGACTAAAATCCCTTCCAATGTGAAAAAACAGCGACGCATCCTAAATGAAGCAGCTTTCAGTGGGTTTTCTGCCTCCTTTGACCCAACTTCCTTCGCTAGCTGTGATGATGTTGACTCTTTTATGGCTAACTTTAATAATCACTGTCTGACTCTGTTAGACACAGTAGCACCAGCTAAAAACGTTGTTAGCACTCATAAAAAACCTTGTCCATGGATGAATGAAACCATTTTTAACTTCAAAAGAAGCTGTCGGAAAGTGGAACGGTTGTGGAAAACAACTAAACTGGAAGTGCATCGACTCCATCTTAAGGAAAAGATAATGGAGCTAAATGAAATAATAAAGCGCGCCCGCTCTACTTATTTCACTAACCTTGTTCTACAAAATAAGAGAAACCCCAGAGTCTTGTTCAACACTATTGAACATCTTGTTACACCCCCACCGTCCCATGTCCCTGTACACACAAGGGATGATTGTAACATGTTTTTAAACTTCTTTGTAAATAAAGTAGAAGATATTAGGGCCAGTATCACGACTCCTTTGGTCAGCTTGTGCACTTCTGTAGCTCCCGTCAGCACATGGTCCTCCTTCTCTCCTGTCAGCCTACAGGATATTCAGGATCTAGTGAGAAAAATGAAACCCACATCGAGCCCTGTGGATACTATTCCAACCTCACTGCTTTTAAATGTTTTTGATGAAGTCGGTCCATGGTTGGTGAAACTGATCAACCTCTCACTTAAATCCGGCACAGTCCCCAGCTACTTTAAACACGCCCTAGTAAATCCCATTCTCAAAAAGCCTAATCTTGATCCAGGTCAGCCTATAAACTACCGGCCCATATCTAAGCTTCCCTTCATGTCAAAAATGATGGAAAAAGTGGTAGCCAAGCAGCTAACATCAATCATGGAAGATAATGATCTTTATGATAAATATCAATCTGGTTTTAGGTCGATCCACTCCACTGAAACTGCCCTTGTGAAGGTTTCCAGTGACGTGATGATGGCTGCTGATTCTGGTCGCTACACAGTTTTAACTTTATTGGATTTAACATCTGCTTTCGACACCGTAGATCACAACACACTGATCCATCGTCTCAAATCAGAAATGGGGTTTTCCGGTGCTGTACTACAGTGGTTTGCCTCGTATATAAATGGTAGAACTTTTAATGTGGCTTTTAATGATGTAATGTCCAATGTGTCCACCCTGTCATGTGGAGTACCCCAGGGCTCTGTTCTGGGGCCTGTTCTATTTTTATTGTACCTGATGCCTCTTGGTCGGTTGATCCGTGGTTTTAAAAATGTTTCTTATCATTTCTATGCTGATGATATCCAGTTATACTGCTCTTTTAATGACTCAGAGTTTCACTTTTTACCTGAGTTCTTGGACTGTATCTCATGCATCAAAAACTGGTTTTCATCAAACTACCTCCAGATAAACCCCAACAAAACTGAAACTCTGATCATCGCCCCTGATAAAAAGATCCCACTTATTAAGAACTCTCTCGGTGATTTGGGTTCATCAGTGAAATCCAGCATCAGAAATCTTGGGGTTGTGTTTAACCAATCGATGTCTTTGGAGGGCCACTGTCGTCAACTGACTAAAAACTGTTTTTACCATCTGAGAAATATCTCAAAAGTGAGGCATCTACTGTCCAAACCTGATCTGGAACTGGTCATCCATGCTTTTATTTCGTCCCGCATTGACTACTGTAACTCAGTTTTTACCTGTTTTAATAAGTCGACCCTGTGTAAACTCCAAATGGTTCAAAATGCTGCTGCCAGACTTTTGACCGGTACGTCCAGAACATCACACATTACCCCGATACTTTCCTCCCTACACTGGCTCCCTGTCAAGTTCCGGATTGAATATAAAATACTGGTTCTAACATTCCGGGCTTTGCATGGCCAGGCTCCTCTATACATTTCAGACATGTTGTGTCCCTACACTTCAGGACGCAGCCTTCGATCCTCAGGTCAGGGTCTACTAAGGTTCCCAAAAACCAAATTTAAAACCAGAGGAGACCTGGCGTTCCAGGCTGCAGCCCCCAGACTCTGGAATGGTCTGCCCCAGTCTCTCCGGGAGATGAACTGCGTGGACACTTTTAAAAAACATTTGAAGACTTCGCTTTTCAAAAAAGCTTTTAGTTAACAAGATTTTATTTTCAATTTTTACTGCCCTTTTATGATGCTACACATGTGATGTAAATGTATGTTTATTGTTTCTGTGTACAGCACTTTGTGATTTTATCTGCGAAAAGCGCTTTATAAATAAATACTTACTTACTTACTTACTGATATCCGATATTGTCCAACACTAAATTTCCAATTTCTTCAGTAATGGAAAAAGTCATGTTTGTTTTTGAATATTTTTTTCTTATTAATTAATCAATTATTTGTTTATTTATTTATTTTAGATTTTGAAAAATTAATATTATTTATATATTTTTCATTTTCATTTTTATTATGTTGTCTTAAACAACAGCACATACAGTAATTTTTCAATATCTGTGGAAAAACCAATATAACATTTGATAATATAGCCCATCACTAATAGAAACCATATATTCTATGAACAGGTCTGATCTCCTGTTAGATTCATTAGCACAATGATTCTCAACTGGTGGGTCGGGACCCAAAAGTGGGTCACAGACCTATACTGGGTGGGTCATGGACAGCTGGTCAAAAATAAATGAATGCTTAATATTTCTCATGTTGGACTTGTCTTTTATTTTGAAAGAAATTTTATTTTACATTTCATGCTGTGAAATGCATGTTACACAGGAAAATATAGAGATTTATGTTTTAAAAAAGATTGTTTTCAACAGATAATTGAGAAAAAATTAATTTGTGGTTAAATTCTAAAAAAAAAAAATTGGGTCACAATTGAATGACCATGGTAAAATGTGGGTCCCAGGGTGAGACCAGATGAGAACTCCTACCTTAGCAGAAACCTCTCATGTTGCCAATGATGTAAACCATCACAGGAGGAAGGTAAACAACGACGGTCACTATCATGTTGTTGGTGATGATCTACAGAGCCTTCTTCTTCATTGGGTGGAGACCCGTCCTTCCACTGTGAGACTTCCTCAGCGTCCACAGTACTGAGGAGTTACAGATGATGATGACAGGGAGAGCTATGACATACATAAACATGGTCCAGGGACTGTGGTTCAGCTCATCTATGACTGTGTTAATGGTTCCTTTAGCTAAAGTGATGGCCCACAATGCAGCAGCCACGAGGATGCCAACAGTTGGACTCCTGTGGGTGTGATAAAAGACTGGGTGGACCACTGCCAGGTAGGAGTCAAAACACATGCAGGCCGTGAGGAGAGGTCGTCCAGTCAGGTTTAAATCATACAGAAAGTCACTCCACATCTGGACAGGCTGGAAAAGCCAGAAAAGGATGTTAAACAACCCAAGAGGGATGAACAACAAGAAGAGCAGGTCCATGATGGTGATGTTGAGCATGAAGACATCATTAGGGGTGACATAGTTTCCTCTTTTGTGTCTTTTGAACAACTCCCAGAGAACAGCAGCACAAGCAGGACATCCAACCACAGAGAAGAGAGCGCTGAAGGTCGTCCAGACTGTAATGTCTGCTATCATGTCCCCACAATGTCCACTTTCCTCTGGTCCTTCACTGCAGCTGAGAGTCAGGATAGGGAAACATTTCAAACCTTTTGTTCTCTGATAAAATATAACTGAAATAAGCCAGTTACCATGACAACAGAAAATATCCTTCTTTCTTTGATGATTTTCCTCATTTGCACCTGATCACAAGGATCTGATTTTCCCTTTGATTCAGATACTGTAAATATTTGGTTCAGATGTATTGTATGGAAATGTATATTTAATTATGTGTAACCAAGGATTACTTTTCATTTGCTGTGAGTTGAAATTTACATGTTTGGTCCAGATGTTTTTGGTTCAAATATCATCAGCTTGGGATCCAGTAAAACCAGGTGGAGGAAAAAAGTAGCTCAACATGGAGGAAATAACTTTTTATTCAAATAAATCTGAAACAAAACCTACATTAATAATAAATAGTCTGTTTATGATCATAACTACTCCATCTGCAGGTGGATCACAGACTTCCTGTCTGACAGGAAGCAGCACGTGAAGCTGGGAAAAACCATCTCTGCTTCCTGGACCATCAGCACTGGATCTCCTCAGGGCTGTGGTCTTTCTCCTCTGATCTTCTCCCTGTTCACCAACATCTGCTCCTCCTCTCACCAGGTGGTCAAACTCCTGAAGTTTGTGGACGACACGACCATCATGGACTCATCTCTGATGGAGACGAGTCCACCTACAGGTGGAGACAGACCGGCTGGTGTCCTGGTGCAGCCAGAACAACCTGCAGCTTTAAATCAACCCAGTCTCACAGATATTCATGCATTAGCACCACAACAGTATATCTATTATTTCATGCTATTAGAGCATGAATAAAGTGTTGTCTTTGTGCAATAACAGCACGATGTATTGTCGTGTATTAACTGCACAAATATCAACGGGCTGAAGTCAGGTCACGTCACTGCTGACTCATCAAAAACAACGGCAAATTGCTTTATTTGAAGATAGATTGTGGCTTAAGGCGGTGTTTAGCTCAGTGGGTTGAGCGCCCGCCCCATGTACAGAGGCTATAGTTCCTCACCTGCAGCGGGTCCAGGTTCGATTCCCGGCCTGGGACCCTTTCCTGCGTGTCATTCCCTGCTCTCTCTGACCCCTTTCCTGTCAAGCAACTGTCATATAAAGGCCACTAGAGCCAAAAAAAAAAAGAATTGTTTTGATGACATTTCTAGTGAGAAATGTACCTTTAACTTTCATAATATCCATTTGGTTTATGTAAACTATCTGTATTTTTTCCGGTACATTCTGTGGTTGCTATGACAACCTATATAGAGGCAAAAAATGTCAAACCAAAAGCAGATAAATATCCATGCACGGGGCGATTGGATGTTGTTTTTTCATTATCAATATTTTTATTTATATTCCTTCACATTTAAATGTGTTCCTACACGTCACGTCAGGTCACATGACCACCTGTCAACCCTTTGTAAACAGCAATATTAAGGGAGATTGTAGCTTTAGCTTTGTTTTGATGACATTTCTACTGAGAAATGTATCCATAACTTATATAATATCTATTCAGTTTATGAATAGGATCCATAGTTTGTTTGTTTTGGCAACATTAATCATGCTTTATGCTGTTGCTATGGTGCTAGCATGCTAAGAACGTACCGGAAGTGCCGTTTTGTTTTTTTTTTTTGTTTTTTTTTTTAAAGGAAGAGATTTTGAATTAGGTTTTCACTTTTTAAAACCCTGAATTATTTACTTTTTACCATTATTATTATTATTATTATTATTATTATTATTATTATTATTATTATTATTATTATTATTATTATTATTAATAGTCATTCACATTTTAATATATTTCCACACCTCGAGGCTAAAGTTTAATTTAAAACTGTTTGAAACCTTGTAATAATGGAACAATGTGAATAAAGTTTTTTTTCTTTAAAAAAACGTGTGCCTTCACTTAAACTATATTAATAAAGTAAGAAAAAAACTATTAAACATGCACTAAACAATATATATTTTAATCTGTTTAAACAAACATTTTAAAAGATATTTCACTTATTTCTGTAAAAAATAATGTTTTATTTCTGTTAAAAAATCATTCCTTCATGCAGAGTTCAGCGTGTGTTTCATCGTCACATGATCTTCAGGAAATTATTATTTTTGTTTTTTTTCTAGTTTAGTGTAATCTCTGTAGTTGTGTTAGTCATAATTACTAATACTTTTGGGGGGTCAATATTTTTAGCACGGCAGATTATATATATACTGTATAAATATATATATATATATATCTGTATATTGTTTTCTGAGTGAATCCATCTGTTGTGTAACGTTACAAAAACTATTCCAATATGACAACAAAAGGAAAGCATGGTGATCAAAGTCATTTATTTGTTAATGTGAGAGTTCTAAGATCTTTGTTACATCAACAATAAAATGGTTCAGAAACTGACACATTTCAGAATAATTGTCTTTTTTACATCATCCACTTTAATTAAAACTAAAAATCATCTCCCTCACTTTTTACAGAGGAATTGATTGTTGAGAACATATTGATCCAGTTAGATTGATTGAATGGTGATCAGCCAATCACAGCCAGGCATTTGACTAAGGTTAACAAAGAGTTAACAGTGATGAGTAAAGTGATGAAAAATGAATAACAAGTGGTAAAAAATGGTCCAAAAGTGGCAAAACCATGGCAATAAAAGAGTGAAAAGTGACTAAAATGGGTCTAAAACAGTCAAGAGTGGCAAAAAAGAGGAAACAGGTGGTATGAAATGGCTAAAAGTAGCTTAAATGAGCAAAAAGTGGCAAACAATAGTGAAAAAGGGCAAAAATGTGGAACAGAAAGAGGAAAAATGTAGGAAAAAAGGAAACAAGTGTTATTTATTGATTGATTCCCTTTATTTGATATGGATATCACAATTACATTCAGAGCCGGATTAAATAAATAGACTACACTAGGCAGGCTGTATTTTTTGGGCCCCCCTCCATCAATGTTATTTAGGAATTGAAATCTGAAACTTACCAAAGTTATTAATAAACGTTAATTCACATTTTACATAGCCTAGTCTTTGGTTACAAGTTGGTTGTTTGTATCCCATAATAAGTCATGTGTTGTATATTAAACAGTCTATCAGACTATTTTTTGATATTCATTATTTATACGTCGTTACACAGCTCTATTAAATGCTATTAAATTATTTTTTTCTTATCCATTGGGAGTGTCATTGTTAAGGCAGTAGTACCAGTAAATAACCAATCGGTGTCAGTAAACTATCTAAACAGAGCAAATAAGATTGATCTTATTTGCTGTTTACATTTAATCAACACATTTAATGAAGATTTTCTGCAAAATGCAATAGCTTACAACATTATAAATGTTGTAAGCTATTGCATTTTGTAGAAAATCTTCATTAAATGTGTTGATTAAATTGAATTATTAGATAAGTAGTCAAATATACAAAGACCAACAAAATTTGAAGTAAGAGAAAACGTGCTGTAGTAGTAAAGATATTTATTTTCATGGACAAGCATCACCTCATTTCCATTTTGCATTCAACATTCAGCAGCTCAGCTGCTGGTCTGGACTGTTCAGCAGTTCTTTCCACTGGTTTGGATGTTTCAATGGATGGTGTGCTTTAGTATACTGCATTCTAAAAGAAGATTTCATCACAGAGACATTGTAGAAAAATAAGAAATCATTAAATAAATTGATCCTTATGTTTGAACCAGGAACACATTCTTTCACTTTACTAACCTGCTCAGACAGCCAAGGGAAACGAGCTTGAATTGGGTGAGCAAAAATTCTTGTCCCTTCTCCTGGAGCCCATATTCACACCTGTGATTTTTAATAGGAACAAGAAGACAAACATGAACCCTTCACATTCATCAAGACCATTTAGAAACTGTACAACAATAAATAACAATAAATAAAACCAGCAGCACTTACTAAGGAAACCATTTAGCACGCTCCACTCTGGGCTACTCTTCAGCTTTCCAGCATCACAGGCCTCCATCCATCACAGCAGAAATACGTCTGGATGGCATCATCACAATCTTGTGGAGAAATAAAAAATGTATACATAAGATGAAAGACAGCTGTTTGAGATTTGAATATACTTGGGTTGTTTCTCATATTTCATTTTATTATAGTAGAAAGTATAGCCCTATATTATACATTTAATTTATATGCATCTTACATTTGATTTAAATATTCACTTTACTTATTCAGATTTAGATTTTTAAATGTAAAACTTACATTTACAGATGCTTTCTCCTGAGTTTTGATGCGGTGAAGTCCTCGATAATGTCTTCAAAATCCAGGGAAGTTGTAAATCCATTCTCAATTGCCAACAGGGCAAAGGCATTCAGTTTTTTTTCTGTTACCGTTGCTCTCCGGTATGTTTTTACTCGTTTCAACAAAGAAAATGATCTTTCTCCATTAAGCTTTTTTCTAAAGAAATGTTCCTTAGTAAAGCTTCGGTTAATGTCTCCATATTTCATCTGTGATGCAGAGAAATCTCCAATATTTTGACAGGGATTGTGTCTAGGGTCTAGAGGCTCCTGCTTCAAAACGATATTGGGCTCACTTCTGGCACATCTGGCTGGCTGCTGTTCTTCCATCACTTTGTCCGTCTGTGACGGCACTGATGTTGACGGCGCCACTGCGTCTTCCACCGCATTTCCCGCCCCGTCTTCGGGCCGTGTCTCCGGGCTTGTCTCGGCCTCTGGCTCTGCTGACTACAGCAGGTTCACACCTGTCGGACGGCTTCTCGACAGAAACTTCTGTAAAGCCCCCCGCTGTCTTTTCTTTTGTTCCTCTTCAATTTTTTTCTTTTTACGTTTTGCCGCACCTGAAAGCATCTTGAATGTTAGCCTACTCAAAAAACGACCTGCCTGCTAGCTTTGTTGTCCCGCTCTGACCGCTGACCGCGCTGCTGACGTCCCCTCTGATTTAACTGACTGGCGTTAATGTGACGTAATGTAACAGTCAATGGTTAAGATAGACATCGTGACTATTTTTAGTTAATTAAGAAATATTGAAATAAATTGTAGATAGGACATTTGCACATTTTTATTTATTTTTTTTTTTAATCTTTTTTTTTTTTTTTTTTGTCTTGTCCCTCTGTCTGGGCCCCATTCCGTGAATCGGGCCCTAGGCACGTGTCTAGTTTGCCTTTGCGTTAATCCGGCTCTGATTACATTGGTAACCCAGTATTGTTTTGAGTGTGTTAGCACGTGTGCTAATTGACAACATTGGGCTAAAGGTGGCTCATTTGAATGAAAAGCGATTAAAAATGGTCAAAGAATCGACAAATTTTAGATAGAAGTGTCAAAAAGAACTTAAAAAAACGGACAAAAATGAGGAAAAAGGGATATCTATTGGCAAAAAGGGTCAATGTTTTTGGAAAAAGGGCAAAAAAAGAGAAACAAAAAGAGGCAAAATGCAGGAATAAAGGAAACAAGTGTTATTTATTGGGCCAAATGAGCATATTTGGATGAAAAGTGGCAAAAAAAAATTTTAAAAATCAACAAAAATTGTCAAAAAGGGATATTAATTGGCAAAAGGAGCTAAAATCTTAAAAATATATATTTTTGAAAATAGACAAAAATTTGACAAAGAAAGTTGTAAAACAGCCAAAGAAAAAGATTAAAAAAAGGGTTTAAAAAGTTTCCCTTTTTAAGGTTTTCTGGGGGAATAATAATTAAAATGAAGACATAAAGAGCCACATGTTGAGAATCACTGACTTAATAACAGCTTTATCATGGTTTTAGTGAATTAATTTAATAAACTTTATAAATGGCTGCTCCACCCCTGGTCTTCATCATGATGATGATGATGTACAGGTTTGTACAGGGTCTCTTCAGTCCAGATGTTGATGAGCTCTAGGGGGCGCTGCTGCTCCTGACGTTGAGCTCAGCAGCCAATCCTCTGGCCCTCTGGTAAAAGAAGAGGGAGAGTTGTGGATCCAGCAGAAAGTTGTGGTAGATGGTATCCAGACGTGTTCACAGCTACAGCTGGGATCTCCTGTTGGTCAGATCCATGGCTGCAGCCAAAGCCAGGTGGTAGTATCCGACAGCATCCAACGGCTCCTGGACAGGTGAGTATGGGCTCAGATTAGGCTCACACACATTGTGTGTGCACAAAAAACTGTGTGTGTGTTACGCTAGGGCTGTTACTTTAACGCATTAATGATTATCAGATCCGTATTCAGATCTGTGTGTATACATGTAGAATGATCCTTTGTGAGTTATAAACATGACAAACAGCTTCATGTGTTGCTACATGCTACGTCCTGGTTGAAGCTACACTGTTTAAGGCTCAAACATACTCAGACAGACACCAGCGAAGCACCAAATAAATGTAAAACTCAGATTTTACCCAGATATACATGGACAGTTATTACATACACACAGGCAGCATCAGGGGCAGCTAAAGGGCTGCAGGGGTCCTCAGGTAAAGACTGGAGCATCCGTCCAGATCGCCTGTATTAAATAGATGGTGAGGCTGATGTATGTCTTTCTGGATTATTCAGATTAAAAAATGAGTTTAAACAAACCGCGAACATCTGGAAGTCCCTTTGTATCCAAGTGTGCAACATTGTTTATGATCGTGTCTGTTAAGAATTATTTGTGTAAATATTTATGTTGTACTTTTAATATGTAAATCAAATGTCACCCCATGCTTGGTACAGGCTAATTAAGGATGCACCTGTATATAGGGACCTCCATTCTGGTCAGTAATGGGGTTGAGTGGAGATTGAAATGCACTGTGCTTGTGGTGCCAATTGAAAATAAAAAGACAAAAACCTGATGCATCAAAACTCTGGAGCCTGGTTGCCTCATTGATTGCCTCCACTGCTACGGTTGCTCTTTGACAAGAGTGCCAGAGAAAGAACTTTCCATCTGGGGCAAAAGGTATTGCTGCTGCTCCCATCCAATGACAGTAAGCTGCTGGCAAGATGGCAGGGACCGTATGAGATTACGAAATGTCTGGGTAAGGTCACCTATGAACTGTACATGCATGATAAAAAGAAAAAACATCAGGTATTTCATGTTAACCTGTTGAAAGCATTTAAGGAGCCTTCCTTTGAGCAGTCTATCCAGAACCTTCTCATCTGTCCTGCAATGGAAGAGGATGAAAAGGAGCCATTACTTCTTCCCGACATCGCTGAGCATGCTGCAGTGGATGTATCGCATCTGACCGTGGTCCAGCAGGAGGAGGTGAGAGTACTTTTGGATCCGGAGCTTTTCCAACACAAGCCGGGTTTTACAGACCTGGTCCAGCATAAAGTCCACCTTAAGCAGGATGCTCTTCCCAAGTGCAAGAGCTACAGGATCCCGGAGAGGTTGGTGCCACGGCTTAAGAAGGAGATCGACTCTATGTTGCAGATGGGCATCATTGAGACGTCAACCAGCGAATGGTGCAGCCCGGTGGTATTGGTTCCGAAAAAGGACAGTTCATTAAGGTTCTGCATTGACTTCAGGTACCTGAATTCTGTATCAAAGCTTGAATCCTACCCAATGCCTTGTATTGATGAACTGCTGGAAAGAGTGGGAAGGGCAGAGTTCATTACAACGCTTGACCTAAGTAAAGGGTATTGGCAGCTGGCCCTTGCGCCAGAGACAAAAGAGCTCACAGCTTTTGTAACACCCTATGGAAAATTCCAGTTTCAGGTGAAGCCATTTGGTCTCCAGGGGGCACCGTCAACTTTTCAGCGACTTATGGACCAAGTGCTGAGAGATGTGTCACAGTTTGCAGCAGCTTATCTGGATGATGTGATTATCTACCGTCGCTCCTGGACGGACCATATTTCTCACCTTCGCCAGGTGCTACACCGGATTAAGGATGCTGGTCTAACCATTAACCTGGGCAAGTGTGCACTTGCACGCCACCAGGTAGAGTACCTAGGCCATGTTGTTGGACAGGGGGTTGTCAAGCCTCGTGTGGGGAAGGTGGATGCTATCATTCTTATCCTGTGCCGACCACAAAGAAAAAGGTGCGCTCTTTTCTTGGATTGGTGGGTCGGTACAGTAAATTTGTTCCTCATTTTGCTTCTCGAGCAGCCGTATTGATTAAACTCACCAGAGCCTCAGCACCGAACAAAGTAAAGTGGACTGACGAATGTGACAGAGTGTTCAGCGACCTCAAGGCAGCTATCACAAGTGAGTCTGTTCTCCACAGTCCGGATTTTTCTCGCCCGTTTACACTACAGACGGATGCTTCTGGTGTTTGCCTGGGTGCAGTGCTTCTGCAGGACATTGAGGAGGTGCGGCGCCCTGTTCTTTTTCTGAGTCGGAAACTACAGGACAGAGAGACAAGGTACTCAACAGTGGAGAAGGAGTGCCTAGCAATGAAGTGGGCAATTAGTGCTCTATGGTATTATCTGCTGGGACGTCACTTCCTTCTTGAGATGGATCATCGATCGCTACAATGGCTAAACAGGATGAAAGACTCCAATATGCGTCTTACCGGTTGGTATATCTCTTTGCAGCCTTACAACTTTACAGTACAGTACATTGCTGGAAAGGACAACCTGGTAGCAGACTGTCTTTCCAGAGTACATGAGAATGGAGGTACTGTACTGCCGGAGAAGGGGGAGGAAATGTAACGACAAAGTGACGTTACACATGGACTGTTATAATGTATACATGGTAAATTGTGTGAACAGACTGGCAGTGCTTAATGAAATTAAGAAGACTCATTCTGTTGTATTGATTTAATGAATTTGCTTAAATTGACATCATGAGGACAGGTGATGAAGCACATGGTTCAGGCCACAGGGTTTCAGCATTCATCTAGTGATAAAAACAGAAAATACATTTTAAGATAATTGATAAATAACTTAGCAGTGACATGATAGATAAAACCATTAAATATGTTCTCTTATTCTGGGTGTGATTGAAATGCAAGATACAGCAATGCTTACCTGTGCATGGCCTCTTCCTCTTTCCTGTGGTGTCCTGGTGAAAGAATTCCCCTGGGGCTGTGGACACCTTTTTATAGTTCCAGGTGGGAGAGACCAAGAGGGACTAAGGAACAGGGGAGCTTGATGTTTAGAAATCAATGTAAATAATTAGTTTAATCATTTAGGGGATCTGAATAAGGGTAATTATATTAATAAAGGGTTATTGTTTATGATGGTGTCTGTTAAGAATTATTTGTGTAAATATTTATGTTGTACTTTTAATATGTAAATCAAATGTCACCCCATGCTTGGTACAGGCTAATTAAGGATGCACCTGTATATAGGGACCTCCATTCTGGTCAGTAGTGGGTTGAGTGGAGATTGAAATGCACTGTGCTTGTGGTGCCAATTGAAAATAAAAAGACAAAAACCTGATGCATCAAAACTCTGGAGCCTGGTTGCCTCATTGATTGCCTCCACTGCTACGGTTGCTCTTTGACACACAGTTACATCATGTCTACATGCAGGTGAGCAGCAGCTGCTAAAGAAGCAAATAATCCATTTGTGTGTAAGAGTAGATGTTGCTCTTTACCTTTGACACTTTCTGTGATGTCTCTCTCCTTCCTCAGAAGTGTCTCACTGACAGCGTGTGACGTGTAAGCCAGCTTACACTTAATGTCTGAAAAAAAAAAAAACATCTAATGATTAGTGCACGTGCAGAAGTGGTGGAGACCGCCCCTATTTAAATGATTCTGATTCCTGATTCCCTGGGTTTTTTACGCCTTATTAGCTCATGGAGTGACATTTCCACACGTTTTAACACCTCTAAACCTTTAGTGAATCCACCCCTAAGTTTCTCAGCTGCAGAGATAATTTGGAACAACTTTTGGAATCATTGGCAGATAAATTAAAGGAACTGAAGAGTTGGTTTGACTCAAATAAACAAAACAAAATGTATAATATTTGGAAATCGAACAAAAAACTGACTAATGAAATGAATAATAAAGAGCATGAAAATAGAGAAAGTGAATGAAATAAAATTTCTGGGAGTCATAATAGACAATAAACTATCTTGGAAGTCACATATACAGTACATTGCAGCCAAAATAACGTCAATTGCAATATTACAAAAAGTCTTTTTAAATCAGTCATCACTATACACCTGTTCTGTTCCTTTATTCTCCCATATATAACCTACTGTGTCAACATGTGGGGGAACACATATAAAACAAATACAGACTTAATATTCAAATGTCAGAAAAGAGCAATAAAAACAGTAAAAAAAAAAAAAAAGCACATGGAGAGAACCATCAAACCCACTTTTCATCAAACTGAAGGCACTGAAATTCTAGAAATTGATCGACCACAAAACAATTCACATCGTGCACAAAGCAAATCAATTACAAAGCCTAATTTCTGAACTCAGTTACAATCAATTATCATTACGACAGCAACATAATTTTTTCAGTTATAATTCTGATTGTAATTGCATTGTAACTGTAATGAATAATGAATTGTAATTGTAATTGAGGTTCCAACCGTGGCAGCAGCAGATGTTTGACAGCAGTGGATCCACATGGTTGAGTCAGTGTGTGATCAGAGTGAAGCTGCTCATCAGACACTCACTGATTCCTCACCTCACATCAGCCTTTTCAGCTGCTGCTGTAGAGAAGAAGCTGCGTCTGTGTGCATCTGTCACCAGCTCACAGTGTGAAAACATCAGAGTGACATTAGAGCGTCCAACCTGCTCACTAACACTGCTCTAGTCTCATGTTGAAAAGGGGAAGATCACTTCTGCATTTCCTGGAACTCGTGAGCGTCTGCACGTCTTTATAAAAGTGTCATTCACCCTAGTTGCCATGTTTTGCAACTGCTGCAGATAAACCACAAAAAACAAGGAAGTGCAGACTGTGTTAAAACTCAAGCAAAGGGGAAATACACTGAGAGATCAACTATAGACAACCTTTTATAAGATTAAGTTGAACAATAGTACAAGAAATACAAATCTTAAGGCAGTTAAAGGTTGCATCAGAAATAAAACCATCAAATCTCAACAAACGCAGAAAATATTGCATTGAATCTCTGGAACTGGAAATTTCAGCACTTGAACAAGAAATATTAAAAGCAGAATTTGTCATACACCGTACAAGGCAAAATCTTTATATGAACAGTGCCCAACCCAGCCGTTTGCTGGCTCATAAACTACATGAAAATGATAATCTATCAAACATATCAGTGATCAGGACAAAAGAGGAAGATATAACATTAGATTCCATGAAGATCAACTGTACATTCCAACAATTTTACCAAAACCTGGACAAATCAGAAGTGTCCCATAATGAAAAAATCTGTTCTGGATTATTTAAGCCATTAAAACTACCTAAACTGCACCAGGAGGCCAGATGTCAGTTAGAAGCACCTATTACTTTAGATGAACTGAAGAACGCTATTAAATCAATGAACAGAGGGAGATCTCCAGGCTTGGATGGTTTACCTCCAGAATTATATGAGGCTTTTTGGCCTCAGCTGGGTCCTCTGTTGATAAATATGTTTAATTTCTCTATGAACAGGTTCCTTCTCAACTAGTTCCAATGTTGAAATCATTTCTGTTTTATTGAAGAAGGACAAACCAACTGATGATTGCTCCTCCTATAGACCTTTAAGTTTCTTGAACTGTGAAGACTTATTAGACGTATATGAGGTGTTACATACATGATTCATTATAAACACTATGTATATTTATAATAGTATTATTAAGAAAAGCACATTGACAGCTTTGTGATACATAACACTAATGTTTTAATGAAAACAAACCAATTGTCTCATTCTTCTCTATCAAGTATTAATTTTACATTAAATGTATAGTAGCATCATAATGAATTTAGGATGTAAAAATAAAACATGTTTCATTTACTATAAATATCTACTTTTTATAAACACGTGTTATCTCGTTCAAATCATATAAAATGACAAACTTTTCTAACTTTTCTGTTGTGGTAAATATGTTGTGTGAGAACAAAACTATTTTCATATTAAACTTGATGTAATTGATCCTAAAACATGAAATTAAATAATGTCATAATTTATTGTAAAATTAATAGAACCTGTTCATAGAAAAATTAAACATAATTATCAACAGAGGACCCAGCCTCTAACTATGCTACAATAGTTAGAGGAAACCCCAATTAGGTCACAGAGAAAACATTAAAATATATATATATATTGTATTAACATTCTGGTTCCAATTTATACATGAAAGCATCATTCTAAGGCAAGGGCAAAATATCCAGATCTCACACACACACACACACACACACACACACACACACACTAAATGATAATTTATTTTCATGCACTACAGTTACAGGATCCTAGAAACTGATAAAGATACACAGCACACATGAACAGAGGCACACTTTCCTGTGTAAGACTGACAGTTTATTACAGCCTAGATAGAGCAGAAACAGGAAGCACCAAACCACAGGCTGCAAATGTCCCTGAGACAACACCAGGCAAACACAACCCAGTACAAGTGATCAACACAACATCCAGCAATGCATCAGTGAATAATGTTCTATAGAATATCTAACATGTCATAAAATAATGATGTCTTACTGTCCAAACTACGTCTAAGGAGCCGTAGAGGCCTGAAATGTTGTCCTGCAGGGCTGTCAGCTTCTTCTTCTTCTCTCTCTCCTCTCTCCACAGGGCTTCCTGATTCACACAATAAACAAACATTTACAGAAATATATCACTGATGTATGGGTGCCAATTGTAAAGTCGTGCATGCTAAATGAAACAGCAACTTTTTGTAACATTTAGCAAAAATAAAATGTTTTAACTAGATTTACAGCAATATTTGTGAAATTTGAGAGAATTCTTTTCTTGTAAAAAGCTAATGTCAATCTAAATGTAAATGTTAAATATTGAATTAAAATCTAAATGTTAAGTTTAGATATTACATTTAAATAAACAGACCCATGACATTTAGGTTTAACATTTAGATTAGGATAGAACATTTTAAATTTAGATTTAACATTTAATATATAGATTCAACATTTAGCTTTAGATGTACATTTACATTCAACATTAAACATTTAGATTGATATTTATGTTTAACATTTAGATTTAACATTGACATTATATTTTTAAAAGAAAAAACTATTACAAAGTCTTGACAAATACTTGACTTTTTGGAATATTGCAATTGACGTTATTTTGGCTGCAATGTACTTTATATGTGACTTCCAAGATAGTTTGTCTATTATGACTCCCAGAAATTTTATTTCATTCACTTTCTCTATTTTCATGCTCTTTATTATTCATTTCATTAGTCAGTTTTTTGTTCGATTTCCAAATATTATACATTTTGTTTTGTTTATTTGAGTCAAACCAACTCTTCAGTTCCTTTAATTTATCTGCCAATGATTCCAAAAGTTGTTCCAAATTATCTCTGCAGCTGAGAAACTTAGGGGTGGATTCACTAAAGGTTTAGAGGTGTTAAAACGTGTGGAAATGTCACTCCATGAGCTAATAAGGCGTAAAAAACCCAGGGAATCAGGAATCAGAATCATTTAAATAGGGGCGGTCTCCACCACTTCTGCACGTGCACTAATCATTAGATGTTTTTTTTTTTTTCAGACATTAAGTGTAAGCTGGCTTACACGTCACACGCTGTCAGTGAGACACTTCTGAGGAAGGAGAGAGACATCACAGAAAGTGTCAAAGGTAAAGAGCAACATCTACTCTTACACACAAATGGATTATTTGCTTCTTTAGCAGCTGCTGCTCACCTGCATGTAGACATGATGTAACTGTGTGTCAAAGAGCAACCGTAGCAGTGGAGGCAATCAATGAGGCAACCAGGCTCCAGAGTTTTGATGCATCAGGTTTTTGTCTTTTTATTTTCAATTGGCACCACAAGCACAGTGCATTTCAATCTCCACTCAACCCACTACTGACCAGAATGGAGGTCCCTATATACAGGTGCATCCTTAATTAGCCTGTACCAAGCATGGGGTGACATTTGATTTACATATTAAAAGTACAACATAAATATTTACACAAATAATTCTTAACAGACACCATCATAAACAATAACCCTTTATTAATATAATTACCCTTATTCAGATCCCCTAAATGATTAAACTAATTATTTACATTGATTTCTAAACATCAAGCTCCCCTGTTCCTTAGTCCCTCTTGGTCTCTCCCACCTGGAACTATAAAAAGGTGTCCACAGCCCCAGGGGAATTCTTTCACCAGGACACCACAGGAAAGAGGAAGAGGCCATGCACAGGTAAGCATTGCTGTATCTTGCATTTCAATCACACCCAGAATAAGAGAACATATTTAATGGTTTTATCTATCATGTCACTGCTAAGTTATTTATCAATTATCTTAAAATGTATTTTCTGTTTTTATCACTAGATGAATGCTGAAACCCTGTGGCCTGAACCATGTGCTTCATCACCTGTCCTCATGATGTCAATTTAAGCAAATTCATTAAATCAATACAACAGAATGAGTCTTCTTAATTTCATTAAGCACTGCCAGTCTGTTCACACAATTTACCATGTATACATTATAACAGTCCATGTGTAACGTCACTTTGTCGTTACATTTCCTCCCCCTTCTCCGGCAGTACAGTACCTCCATTCTCATGTACTCTGGAAAGACAGTCTGCTACCAGGTTGTCCTTTCCAGCAATGTACTGTACTGTAAAGTTGTAAGGCTGCAAAGAGATATACCAACCGGTAAGACGCATATTGGAGTCTTTCATCCTGTTTAGCCATTGTAGCGATCGATGATCCATCTCAAGAAGGAAGTGACGTCCCAGCAGATAATACCATAGAGCACTAATTGCCCACTTCATTGCTAGGCACTCCTTCTCCACTGTTGAGTACCTTGTCTCTCTGTCCTGTAGTTTCCGACTCAGAAAAAGAACAGGGCGCCGCACCTCCTCAATGTCCTGCAGAAGCACTGCACCCAGGCAAACACCAGAAGCATCCGTCTGTAGTGTAAACGGGCGAGAAAAATCCGGACTGTGGAGAACAGACTCACTTGTGATAGCTGCCTTGAGGTCGCTGAACGCTCTGTCACATTCGTCAGTCCACTTTACTTTGTTCGGTGCTGAGGCTCTGGTGAGTTTAATCAATACGGCTGCTCGAGAAGCAAAATGAGGAACAAATTTACTGTACCGACCCACCAATCCAAGAAAAGAGCGCACCTTTTTCTTTGTGGTCGGCACAGGATAAGAATGATAGCATCCACCTTCCCCACACGAGGCTTGACAACCCCCTGTCCAACAACATGGCCTAGGTACTCTACCTGGTGGCGTGCAAGTGCACACTTGCCCAGGTTAATGGTTAGACCAGCATCCTTAATCCGGTGTAGCACCTGGCGAAGGTGAGAAATATGGTCCGTCCAGGAGCGACGGTAGATAATCACATCATCCAGATAAGCTGCTGCAAACTGTGACACATCTCTCAGCACTTGGTCCATAAGTCGCTGAAAAGTTGACGGTGCCCCCTGGAGACCAAATGGCTTCACCTGAAACTGGAATTTTCCATAGGGTGTTACAAAAGCTGTGAGCTCTTTTGTCTCTGGCGCAAGGGCCAGCTGCCAATACCCTTTACTTAGGTCAAGCGTTGTAATGAACTCTGCCCTTCCCACTCTTTCCAGCAGTTCATCAATACGAGGCATTGGGTAGGATTCAAGCTTTGATACAGAATTCAGGTACCTGAAGTCAATGCAGAACCTTAATGAACTGTCCTTTTTCGGAACCAATACCACCGGGCTGCACCATTCGCTGGTTGACGTCTCAATGATGCCCATCTGCAACATAGAGTCGATCTCCTTCTTAAGCCGTGGCACCAACCTCTCCGGGATCCTGTAGCTCTTGCGCTTGGGAAGAGCATCCTGCTTAAGGTGGACTTTATGCTGGACCAGGTCTGTAAAACCCGGCTTGTGTTGGAAAAGCTCCGGATCCAAAAGTACTCTCACCTCCTCCTGCTGGACCACGGTCAGATGCGATACATCCACTGCAGCATGCTCAGCGATGTCGGGAAGAAGTAATGGCTCCTTTTCATCCTCTTCCATTGCAGGACAGATGAGAAGGTTCTGGATAGACTGCTCAAAGGAAGGCTCCTTAAATGCTTTCAACAGGTTAACATGAAATACCTGATGTTTTTTCTTTTTATCATGCATGTACAGTTCATAGGTGACCTTACCCAGACATTTCGTAATCTCATACGGTCCCTGCCATCTTGCCAGCAGCTTACTGTCATTGGATGGGAGCAGCAGCAATACCTTTTGCCCCAGATGGAAAGTTCTTTCTCTGGCACTCTTGTCAAAGAGCAACCGTAGCAGTGGAGGCAATCAATGAGGCAACCAGGCTCCAGAGTTTTGATGCATCAGGTTTTTGTCTTTTTATTTTCAATTGGCACCACAAGCACAGTGCATTTCAATCTCCACTCAACCCCATTACTGACCAGAATGGAGGTCCCTATATACAGGTGCATCCTTAATTAGCCTGTACCAAGCATGGGGTGACATTTGATTTACATATTAAAAGTACAACATAAATATTTACACAAATAATTCTTAACAGACACGATCATAAACAATGTTGCACACTTGGACACTTTCTCTATTTTTATGGTCTTTATTATTCATTTCTTTAGTCAGTTTTATGTCCGATTTCCAAATATTATACGTTTAGTTTATTTGAGTCAAACCAACTCTTCAGTTCCTTTAATTTATCTGCCAATGATTCCAAAAGTTGTTCCAAATTATCTCTGCAGCTGAGAAACTTAGGGGTGGATTCACTAAAGGTTTAGAGGTGTTAAAACGTGTGGAAATGTCACTCCATGAGCTAATAAGGCGTAAAAACCCAAGGGAATCAGGAATCAGAATCATTTAAATAGGGTGGAGAAGTGGTCTCCACCACTTCTGCACGTGCACTAATCATTAGATGTTTTTTTTTCAGACATTAAGTGTAAGCTGGCTTACACGTCACACGCTGTCAGTGAGACACTTCTGAGGAAGGAGAGAGACATCACAGAAAGTGTCAAACAAAGGTAAAGAGCAACATCTACTCTTACACTTACACACAAATGGATTCTTTGCTTCTTTAGCAGCTGCTGCTCACCTGCATGTAGACATGATGTAACTGTGACTCCAGAGTCTTGATTTGACTTTTCAGCAAATCTTCTCTGCAGTGAGACTGTGGAGGTTAGAAAGGAAAAGAATGGTTGTTGTAATGTAGCAGACTGTTGGAAAATGCATGGGACAGAACTAAGGCTGGGTGATATATCAAGTTTTTAATAAATATTGATATATTTATTTAGGAGATATAGCATAGGACTATATTGTAATATTGATATAATTCACGTAACTTTAAAAGTTTCTTCCGTAGAGCCACCAGTATGCTTTATTCTGCTCTTACTATCTATCTTACTGTGGTGCTGTGCCTTATGAAAGTGGGGTGAGATTACCAAAGCAGTAACCTAACATATTACTAAGGACATGGTCCCCATAATGAGAAAGTCTTTGATGCTCAGTAAAACACTGTGTGTGCTGTATAGATCCAGATGTGTCTGTGGGTCAATATTGTTATAAACAGAACTCAAAACAACTGGTGACCATCACACTGTACGTTTACTGTATACAGGGGAACCTCAAACACTGCTTATTAGTCGTTACACAGGGGATGGTAACAGAAACGTAACATTGAACTACGTCCATGTGCTCAGTACAAATCAGGAAGTAGGCAAGTCTGACTCACCTCTGACCTTACGTTACCATGGTTATCATAGGGACCTTAAAGGGAAAGTCATCAGAAGGCCATCATTACAGCGCACGTGTGTGTGTGTGTGTGTGTGTGTGTGTAAATAAATAATTGATCATTAATTGTAATAATAAAAAACTGTACAGCACTTTGGTCAGCTGAATTTTTTTTTTTAAATGTGTACAAATACACATCATTTTTTATATAACTTATAACATTATTCTCTACACTTATATTAATAAGGTCCCTGTGTGACATTAGACATGTAGCTTTAACTGACTGACCTTATTTTAAGGGTTTGTCTCTGAAAAACAGGTATGTTATGCTATAATAGTTAGAGGAAACCCCAATTACATCACAGAGAAAACATTAACATATATATTAAGTATTGACATTCTGGTTCAATTTATACATGAAAGCATCATCTTAAGGCAAGGGCAAAATATCCAGATATATTGTATATCGTGATATAGCTTGAAAGTATCGAGATATTTAAAAACAAAAAAAAGAACCTATCACTGCATGTTTCACTGTCTACTCTGAGCGCACGCACACACACACACACACACACACACAGAACATTTGCTGTATCAAATAGAAGCAACATAAAATCAAACAGCTTTAACACATTAACAATACAAACACAAAAGTAAATTATAATTTATTTTCATGCACTACAGTTACAGGATCCTGGAAACTGATAAAGATACACAGCACACATGAACAGAGGCACACTTTCCTGTGTAAGACTGACAGTTTATTACAGCCTAGATAGAACAGAAACAGGAAACACCAAACCACAGGCTGCAAATGTCCCTGAGACAACACCAGGCAAACACAACCCAGTACACGTGATCAACACAACATCCAGCAATGCATCAGTGAATAATGTTCTATAGAATATCTAAAATGTCATAAAATAATGGCGTCTTACTGTCCAAACTACGTCTAAGGAGCCGTAGAGTCCTGAAATGTTGTCCTGCAGGGCTGTCAGCTTCTTCTTCTTCTCTCTCTCCTCTCTCCACAGGGCTTCCTGATTCACACAATAAACAAACATTTACATAAATATATCACTGATGTATGGGTGCCAATTGTAAGGTCGTGCATGCTAAATGAATCAGCAACTTTTTGTAACATTTAACAAAAAAAAAACAAAAACATTTTAACCAGATTTACAGCAATATTTGTGAAATTTGTGAGAATTGCCTTCTCGTAAAAAGATAATGTCAATGATAAATCTAAATCTAAATGTTAACTATTAAATCTAAATCTAAATGTTAATTCTAGATATTACATTTAAATTTCCTTTTATTTTGGTTCTTTTGGTGAATTTGCATTTTAGCTATATATTTAGTTTCACCCATGACATTTAGGTTTCACATTTATATTTAGGATTTAGATTTAACATTTAGATTTAACATTTAGAATAGGATTAAACATTTGAAATTTAGATTTAGATTTAACATTTAATGTTTAGATTCAACATTTAGCTATAGATGTACATTTAGATTTAAGATTAAAAGTTTATAATTGATATTTATATTTAACATTTAGATTGAACATTGACATTATACTTTTAAGAGAAGAAACTCTATCACAAATTATAAAAATATTGCTGTAATTCTAGTCAAAAGTATGTTTTTTAAATGTGGTTTGTTGCTAAATGTTGCGAAAAGTTGGTGGGTGACATAACAGGGATTTTTGGTAAATTGTCATCAATAACAGCATTGATTTACAATATGTATACAGTACACCCTCATATGTATGTGTATTTACAATATATGTTTATGTATTGCCATGAATATTTTTTTTTTCCTCATGTAAATTCATTTTAAAGATTAGTGTAAACAACTAGTTTATCTGCTTTTTGATGCAGTTCAGGCCACTAATAATTTGGTTAAAAATGTGTTGATATGTATTGTTTACTATACAGGATGTATTACTTTAAATTTTCTTTAATGTTCTTAAACTTGCATTAAGATCAATCACATCCCAATGTTTATTGAGATAATAATAGTCATACAACTTATATGCATACAATCAACTTCTATTTAGAAGGACACATCCAGACAGAACACATTGAAAACATATTTATTATGTTCATACATATATACAAATACGTGTTAGATTTTTACTATGCACTTATACCAAGATTAATTCAATAATTAAATGGTTCGTCAAAGTCAGCAGGAGTGAACTAAATAAATCAGGATTATAACTTTAACAAAATCTGTGAGGTAATTATATTCAAATACTTCATTTGCACTTTTTCACAAATAACAGAACTGAAAAGCTACTGTTGGATAAAAAAAAAAAAAAAAAATGAAGATATGTAACCTATGTGGGTAGATAAAACTGAGTTGTGTGTGAAGTATACTCAAGTTATTCTGCAGGCACATTTTCAGGCATTAATTAATCATTATTATTATCATTATTATTATTAATTAATTTATTAATTTAATTTAATTTACTACAGCAAAATAAATCACGTTTAAAAATATTTTCACTAACTGTGCTTTGCTGCTCTGCATGGCTCTGACGCCTGTCCCCAGTGTTGGTGACGCAGCAGCTGTGTGTGTTTGTCCCAGTATCTGTGAACGCAGCATGGACCATGTCTCTCCTGAGGGTTGGTGACGCAGCAGCTGTGTGTTTGGGGACATGGTGGCATGTGTAGTGTTTGTGTCTGACCCTGATTCACAGGAGGAGGACTTAGAGAGGACGAGGAAGTTTCATCCTTTTGGATTTTCAAAATAAGGTCATCCTAAGCCCTCGCACAGATGCGACCAAATGAAATTTTCACTCGCACACACTGAACAAAATACTTGCATATGAGACCAATTTGGTCGCAGTCTCAAGCCCTTATAGACAATATTTTCACTGATGGAATTAATAAAAAATACTGTCCAAAACTTTATAGGATCAAACAAAGAAAATATAAGATAATTAAACAAAAAAAAAAAGTTAAATCTATTGGATCTTTTAAATTTGACTTGATGAAACAGGATTGGAAAACGATGTGGAAAAAAGCCTACGAAACATTCATATCAATAAAAACTCTTTACAAAAAAAATGTCCTCTATAAACATGCAAAAAAAGTCATGGTTAAATAAAGGAATGAATGAAAGTAAAATGGATTATACGAAGACCTACAAAACTACAAAGCTTCTCAGAGTCTCTCAGAGAACTCGTAATTTAGCCTAAACATTCCTAGCAAGGAATCTTAGCTTAAAAGGGATTCAGGAAGTGTCCAATCCGTAACTGGTGTCAATGCCGGTCGCACTCTCTTAATTTCACGAATCACCATCTGACAACATCTTTCCATTCATCTTGCAATGGAAACATTTTCCAGTGAGACCCTGCTTTGCCATGACTGTGATTAAGTCACAGGGTCAATCTTTACAACGCATTGGTGTTTTCTGCACAAGAGATTTCTACAGTGATGGACAATTTTACGTTGCTGCCAGCAGAGTTGGCAGATCAAACACTTTGCATACTTGCTCTAGACAAAGAAACAAAGAAAAAGTGTCGCTTTTTGAGCAATGTCATTTCTACAGAAGTGCTGACACAATAAACACACTGACAACAAACCATGTAACACAGTTCTCTGGAACTATAAATACAGTTTGATTGCTTAGTGAACTTATTGATTGATTAGTTATAACTCTCTCTCTCTCTTTCTCTGAGTGGGTGGGGCGAGTGGTGGTGTGTGGGAGCGTGTGTAGCTTTGAGTGGAAGCGTCCTATCTTTCTACTTTCTTTCTATACTGTGTAAATTTATGTTTTAGGTATTAACGGATTGTTTGTAAAGTTAAGGGTCCGTGTTTTTTAGTTGTTTTTTTTTTTTTTTTTTTTTTTTTCTTTGTCTGCACATGCTGTCGAAGGTTAACACTACAAGAAGTGCAATCTTTTAACAGCAATGCATATTTTATTATTGCAATTAAATAAATTTATTTATTTCATTGCATAATTGTGACCATCACCAGCTCTCCCTAGGGAAGGGTAAGAAATACTTTATTAAAGGGAGGATGTAAAAGAGAGAGGGCAGTGTTACACCAAGGTGAGGGGGTGGAGGGGTGTGGGAAAGTTAACAGGGAAGAGGGATACAAGATAGGAAATGGAATGGGTGGGGAATAGTTGTTAGGTTTTAAGTGATGCGATGTGAAATTGTGGTTGTGTATATTGTGCTTATTGTTGTGTTATCAAGCCAGTTTGGTGACCAGTGTGCGGCTTAGGAATAATGGTGGTGGCTGTGAACAGAGGAAGAAGTGAGTGGAAATTACATAAAACAGGTATTTGGGAACAACGTGTCTATGGTTGAGCCCAGTATGAGTGTTATCCCACAGCCCAAGGCCAGTGCATCCATGACAAATGTATTTTCAAGAACCGCCACTGCAAAACCCATGAGCCGCCCCCGGGCCCGAAGAAGCAGTCAGGCCAGCAGCAAGAGCGGGCAATCTAGGGGCCCCCGGCGACCACCCCACGGCCAAGCAGCCCCCCGAACGCCCCCAAGATCTGAAGCCGAGAGGCAGCCATCGCCCCCCATACACACCCGAGAAAGCCCCAAGGAGCCAAGGACCCAGCGCACCACGCCACCGATCCAACCCCCAAACCCCAGACCCCCCACCCCCCCCCACACCCCCGCGCCCAACCCCCCGAGGGGAGGGCCCAGAGAACTCCCTGCCTGAGACCCCAGCGGAGGAGCCAAAGCCCACGCCCAGCAGACGACCAGAGCCATGCTGAATGGGCCGCCGGCGAGCCCAGAGCCAGCAGGGACCCGACCCCAGGCCAGAGGGACCCGGAACGGACGCAGCACCAGGAGCAGCCCGCCCAGGGAGGACGACCACACCCCAAGCCGCATAAAGCACCAGGGGGCCGCCGGGAGTCTCCCCGCCAGCCCGCAGGCACCCCAACCTAGCCCCCCATGGCGCCCCAGATCACCTTTTGTTGATGTCGCCCACCAGGGCCCCCTCCAAGGGCCAAGCCAGACCGCCTCGCCGGGATGTGGCCCCCTATTCCGGCCCCGACACCCTGCCTCTCGGGGCACTGCCCAAGCAGGGGCCGTACCAGTAGGTATGCAAGGGCGCGGCACGCGCCACCCGCCCCGAAAGACCCCCGCCAGGACCGGCCCGGCCAGCCAGCCAAGCACCCCGGGCCCCAGGAGCACCCCCCGGGACCAGGACCCCCCAAGGCCAAGCCCCCCGGGACGCACCCCCCACCCACGCCCAGGAGCCGGCCACAGTCCAGCACAGCCCAAGGCCAGCAGCCCAGGGCCCGCCGCCCCCCGGACAGCGCCAGCCACGGAGCAGCGCCCCCCCCCCCCCCCCCCCCCCCCCGACCCCGGCCCGTGAGCAACTGGCGATCCCCACCGCGAGGACGGAGGCACCCCAACGGCACACATCGAGTGCGGAACAGCAGCCCCCAGCCAAAGATGCCCCGGACCCACCCACCAGTCCGCAGATGGCAGGACAGACCCACCAGGCGGCCGACAGCAACCTCCACCACCGGAACAGCTAGCGCCGCCCCCCAGTAAACAGCATCATTCCGAGGCGCCAAGCAACCCCGCCCCAACCCCGGCGAGGACACTAGCACACCCCCAGCACACCCACCCCCCAAACCGGCAAGGCAGGCCGCCCCTGGTCCGCACACCGCGGGGCCCGCCACCAGGAGACAAAACAAGCACCAAGCAACACCCAAGGGGAGGAAACACCCCCGCGCCCCACCAGGCCGACACCGCCCGTAAAGACCCCGCAAGGAGAAACCCCAGCAAAGCCCCCCCGAGACCCACCGCCACGCCCGACCGCACCGACCTGATGTATTTTTACTCTATGCAGTGGCCCAGCCACCAACAGAGGGGCCAGGCCCCCACTGGAGAGGCCCAAATATGTGAACCAACCCACCACCCTGTTATGGTGCCTCTCCATTCCCCAATGGAGAGGCACTTCCCTATCCCCTGTGTGAGTGTGTGTGTTTAGTGAATGTATGGGGTGTAATTAAAAGAAGGGGGATGGAGGTCCCAACTGTAATGGCAAAACTGAAAGTTGCTGAAACAACACTACAAACAAGTTGTCATCAGTCTAAAAAACATAGAGCTACAGGTAGATGTAAAACTAAATAAAATAAACTCAAACCCTGTAGCAGTCATGTGACAAATCAATCAACAGTTCTTGTTGAGAAAGATTATTATTATTCTGGAAACAGTGGAAACTATAAAAAATATAGTATATTGTGAGCCAGTTTATATTGCAAGGAAGATATTATATACATAAATGTAATTGGAGTCTAAATTCACGCACTGGTGACGACATATGCTAAGATGGTGGCGGCCCGAACCCCAGGCTAGACTATTTAATAAGAGCCTTAAAAGACATGGATATAATAAAAAGAGTGGATGGACGGAGGCATAAACATGCTGACTTTCACACACGGACCTCGGTAAACACGGTAAACGGAACAGGCTTCCCTGGAGGCTGGCACTAGGACCCAGAGACGGAGTAAATGCATCCCCATACTGCATGTACAGGCTGTGATTTCACCAGTTAATCATTTTATCACAAAACTTTCAACATTAAAATAAAAAAAAAAAATATCCAACCAATTTCTCCTCCTGTGTCCTGTCTGTTGGAGGCAGGTTTTCCTGCATTAGCATCATCGCTACACGTGCTGCTTCTAGCTACGCTTACTGCTACTACTAGCTACGCTAACTGATGTTACTAGCTATGCTAACTGCTTCTACTAGCTATGCTAACTGCTGCTACTGGCTATGCTAACTGCTACTACTAGCTACGCTAACTGATGTTACTAGCTATGCTAACTGCTGCTACTGGCTATGCTAACTGCTGCTACTGGCTATGCAAACTGCTGCTACTGGCTATGCAAACTGCTGCTACTAGCTATGCTAACTGCTGCTACTAGATATGCTAACTGCTGCTACTGGCTATGCTAACTGCTGCTACTAGCTATGCTAACTGCTGCTAGGTACGCTATTTCCACAGATACAACCTTGAGCTTTTCTGGTCTCTTCATCTATAAACTGGTCCTCCCTGATCCTTCCAACTCCCAGAATGAGGAAAACAAGTGATTCCTGAATGGTCTCTGCAGCCCCACCCACTGGTAAAACAGTGTTCCTACGGGCTGTTCAGATTAAGCTCCTGTCGTGACGTCACCAAAGGAGTCATTTTCATAGGCCGACATCCTCTGAGCACTGATAGGGGACATTCGAGAGGGGGGTGTTCATCCCCAAGGTGGAGTTTGGTGTGTCCCGCAGTGAGATAGCAGTAGTGTTTTTCAATGTTGTCGCTCAGAGCTAAACACATGCAAATGGCTTTGTTGTTGGTTGTACAAATCAACATAAGTGCCTATATTCTGTCCCAGCTACAGAAGAACAGACAACGTGCTAGCTACGGTTCATGTTAGCTTGTATGTGTGTGCTAACCACTTTAAATCAGACTGCTTCAGTAACGAGGGTCAGTACAAAGCTGGCTTTGACTCAACATTGAACCTCGTGAAAGGATCTGAACCAACTAAGCATGTGGAGATGAATCGATACTAATCAAAGATGCGCAATGCAAGTGTATCGATCCATTCAGTGTGCATCGGTACAATTGACGGGTGAAATCGAGATGCATCAGTCACTGCGTGCCTGCATCAGTAAAATCCATGGTTGCATCCATTTTTTCATCCATCCATTTTCTGACCCACTTGTTCCTGTTTTCAGGGTCACGGGGCATTTATTTATGTTGTATTTCAATCTATCCTGTTTTTCAAAGGCACATTGAATGCACCACAAGTAGTTGTAAAGACCAAATAGTGAAAGGTTATAACTATTATTCATATTATATATGTTAATGCTACTGTATTAGCCTAATGCCTGCTGAACAGTTCACATTACTATCTGTGGCAGACAGAAATATGTACTATTATTATAAGTGTGACTTTAAGTCACTCATTGAGAATGTCACTGTTTACTGTTTAAGTTGTGACAGTGTGATAAACTGGTTCTAAACGTGAGGAACCAGTTCCTGTTCCTTATGTTGAATCTGGTTCTAAATCCAAACCCTACTGGTAAAAAAGAACTGTTCATATATATGAATTCATGCTGTTTTAAGCAATTTCTAACTTTTCAACTTTTTCAACCTATTATCCAATGCTAACGCTTGGATAATGTTTATACTATGTTTTTGCTAATGCTAAGCTAATGTTAGGTTAGTGCTAATGCTAGGCTATTGCTAATTGTAGCCTACTGCTAATGCTAGGCTAATAGTAATGCTAAGTTAACGCTAATGCTAAGCTAATGCAGTGCCAGCACCTGCATCCTCACTTGCATTTTCTTCAAGAAATGCAAATATTCTAGTTTTTATTTTTTAGTTGTGAATAGAGTTGCCACCCATCCCTTAAAATACGGAATCGTACCTTATTTGACCATTAAATGGTGCGTCCCGTACTGAGCCAAAACAGAATTCTGTTTGTTCCGTATTTGCATAAATCACCAGAACACTAAACATGTCCGTCAGACTGTTACACACAAAGTAAAATGCAGGAAATGCCAAGACCAGCCACATCGTGGTGGTGGGATCTACGTAGGACCCCTGCTCTCTGTGGTGTGTCCTGTGTACATGGATGTGTGTATGTGGTGCTTTCAGGGACTGTTGGAGAGTAGAGAGACGACACACATCAGAGCTGCTCTAACCCTAAAAATGTCCAACTTTAGAGAGTTTTCAGTGTCCCACGGTCAAACAGCTTCAGGAATACAACACTGTAGATATGAGCAATCATCATCTCCTGAGGATAGTACAGTAGACACATCATGGTTGGACTGATTTAATAAACTACTGGGATTTGATCTTATATTTAGGATGTGGAGGTCAAAGGTCAAAATTGGAACGATTCCGTATTTTAAGGGACGGGTGGCAACCCTAGTTAACATCACAGTGTGTAGCATTTAGTGTTAGCATCACAGCGTGTAGCATCTAGCATTATCATCACAGCGTGTAGCATTTAGCGTTAGCATCACAGTGTGTAGCACTAACTCTCATCCAGTCAGTGTGCTGTTAAACTTCAGAGCTCCAGATATTTGTTGTGAAACTCAGAGCTTTGACATCTTTTATCTTCTCTAATGTGTGTTTGCACTCTTTACCATGATACTCAGGTAGCGCTGTCTGTCTCACACTCATATTTTCAGCTCATCATCTCATGACGTGGAGATGGATCAGGACACGGTGAAGGAACAACATGAGATCCAGACTGAAGATCAGAGGTGAGACCACGTCAGAGCTCAGCACTCTCACCTCTGTACATCAGTGTTACACTGTGTGTGTGTGTGTGTGTGTGTGTGTGTGTGTGTGCGTGTGTGCGTGTGCGTGTGCGTGTGCGTGCGTGTGTGTGTGTGTGTGTGTGTGTGTTCAAGGACCAGGAAGAAGCTCACATCTGGACCTGGACCCAGCTGTGTGTCCTTTAGAAGTGACCAGTCCATGATTAAACACATTAACTTCAAAGGAGGTCCATCTACTGACCCACAGTGAGTCCACATAAAGAAGGTTGCTGGTTGTCTTCCTGATGGTCCAGGGGCCTCATTTATTGATCCGTTCATAGAACTGGTTCTAAATACGTTCAGACCAATGAAATGTAGAATGTGCACCAGTACAAAAAGACTCAGTATTTATGAAGCGTGTGGACAGAGGTCGTACACAGCGACTTTTCTTAATTTGATACAATTGATTAAACATAAGATGATCATGATGATATATTTTCATTGTGATGAACATATATTACACACATTGGTGTAAAACGTGTGTGTGTGTGTGTGACTTTACATCCCTACACCTGCAGGAGTTGATATATGACATTGTAAAGTAAAACTAATATTTAATTTTTTTCATTTTCAAACATGTGAAACCCCTCACACACACAAAAACAACCACAAAAACAAAAAAAACCCATAAACTAAAAAATAAAGAAAGAAAAACTCTGCCACTGTTAAAAGAGGAGTGAAACTTTATAGTGAATAACTCCATAGGAATGTGTATGAACTGTATGAATGATGGTGGTGGTCAGAGGGGCCGTAGGCACCAAATTGTAGCCACACTTCTGTCAGTCTGCCCCAGGGCACCTGTGGCTACAATGTAGCTTGCCACCACTAGTATGCCTGGAGTGAATGAATAATGGTTTCTGTTCACGCGTTCAGTTAATATTATTATTATTATTATTATTATTATTATTGTCATTATATACTAATACAGTGCCCGTCGGAAGTATGTATTCATATAGTGGGAGCATAAGAAGAGTTGTCAATTATGGGCATAATAATAACAACATACTCTGTAACATTATAAAGGGGTATATTTGCAGGTGCAAAGTAAAATAGTGTGCAATTTCCCTGGTTTAATTCTATGAGACATGCGCATGATAAATGTCTTGTTTTTTATTTTAAGTCATTTTTATATTTTTTTCGTTTGGTGTATTTTTCACCAAACACACAGACGGTGATCGATAGTGAAGCACACCTGATCGGTGTGTGTGTGTGTGTGTGACTCTCTACCTTGGACACAAATGTCCTCCGTTGGTTCTCTCTCACACGTGCACTACTGAGAAATGTGCAGCTTTCAACACAGCAGCCATTGCCGTCAATAACTTCAGGGTGAGGTCTGTCCGGTCTAAATAGCGAACGGTCAAACTAACATGAAAATAAAATTTTCGAAATGTCATCACCAAATGAAGAACAGTAAAAAAGTATTTTTCCTCAAAAGAGAAAAGAGAAGTCCACGGGAGCTTGTGCACGCACCGGAAGTGAGCTGTGCAGTGAAATAGATATAGATGATGCTCTAGCGCCCCCTCACACCCTGAGGTCAAAAGCTGAATAGGTTTCATTTCGGGGCCGTCCAGAAGTGAAATAAAATTAAAATAAACATTTGGAAATGACCAAATTACTCCAAAATAACAGATGCACACACTCGGGGTATTTGGAACAACTCGACCGAATTTCAGGTCCAACTCGCACCGCGTCGGGGAGATTTTTGCTCCACACACATCCACACACACACACACACACACACACACACAGACGTCCTTTGCTTTTTAGTTAGATGTTACAAAAAAGTACAAGAAATAAGTAAATGAATCTATGATTCATTGTTAGAGTCATGAATGTTCACCACACATTAGAAAAGATTTAGATGAAATATTTTCCAGATCCACTAACTGTAAATGTGAAAGTTTGACCTGATGGTGGCGCTAGAGAACAGGTCAATGTTTCATTATTGATGGATTCAACTAATAAACAAAGTGTCTGACACTAAGGCCCTATGCTCCTTTTTTTCTTTTTTTTTCCTCTTGTCTGCACATACTGTCAAAGGTCAACACTACAAGAAGTGCAATCATTATGACACAGCAATGCATGTTTTGTTATTGCCATAAAATACATTGATTTATTTTATTGCTTAATTGTGACCATCACCAGCCCTCCCTAAGGAAGGGTAAGACATCTTTTATTATAGGGAGGATATAAAAAGGGAGAGCAGTGTTACGCCTAAGTGGAGGGGGAGGGGGAAGGGGAGGGGAAAGGGAGCAGGGAGGAGAGACTCAAGATAGGAAATAGAAAGGGTGGGAAAGAATAGATTGTTTTACATTGAGGGTGAGATGTGAAGTTGTAGAATATATTGTGCTTATTATGTTGTGTAATCAAGCCAGTATAGTGACAAGTGTGAAGCTTAGCTATAATGGTGGTGGCTGTGGACAGGGGGAATGAGTGAGTGGTAGTACCTAAAGCAGGTATTTGGGATTAACGTGTCTAAGGTTAAGCCCAGTATGAGTTTTATCACACATCCCAAGGCGTGCCAGTGCATCGTAGACTAGTATATGTGAAAAAACCGCTACTGCAAACCCAGGAACTGCCCCGGGCCCGCAGATGCAGCCAGGCCAGCAGAAAGAGTGGGGGCCAGGGAGCCCCAGGCAACCCCCCCACGGCCCAATACTACTAATCTAGATTATTATATCCTGGATTAATCTCTGTTAGCTTCAACTAACCAAACATTCCCTGTCAGAGAGAAGCTGTCCTACGAAGGTCGATTACAACACGCTAATTATAGCCAATTGTTTTCAGCCTGGATTCACATGAAAGGGGTGGAGCTAGCAGCGTCAATCACTACAATGGAGAAAACTGGCAGAGCGTCTTTACAGTAGGAACAGTTTATGATTTTACACTTGCTGTATGAAAGGAGCTTCTTTTTAAAAAATAGAATTTGATTGATTGATTGATTGATTGATTAATTAAATATCATAAATTTATATCCATGATGACAGTGAAGAGCAACAATAGTGCTGTGCACCAGGAGGTGGAGCTTTTATACTCCCTCAGATCTGATCCACTTCATAATCTGGTCTGATCAGGTTAAAACGTTGTTTCTACATGTAACACTATTTTAGTAACAGTTGGTGGCAGCGTGGGTAACATTTGGTTCAGTTTGTCTCAGATAGTGTGAACTGTAGCACCTGGAATACAGTGTGTGATGGCATTAAATAATCTGATGTTCCTAGTTATTGAATCACCAATAATGAGTGACTTGGAATGTGTGTGAACCTGTTACTCTGATGGTGAGAGGGTCACTGATGGCTACTAGGGACCCTCCGTCATTGGGGTCTTTCTGCGTAGAAGCAGCTCTGCAGCAGGTGGAGTAGAGCGGTGTTTGTTGATGGCTGTAGGGCTGTACGTGGAACCAGAGTGTCTCTGTACTGCTGCTCTGAGAAGTTTTAGACGGGCTACGGAGGATTTGGACTGATGGGAATTCAGTCCCAGCAGTGGTGGAGGCGTTTTCCTGGTGGTTGTTTCAGTCGCTCAATTGGACTGAGTTTGTCTTTATTTTAGTATGAGAGGGCTTCAAAACTATTATGGAGAGTAACCGGAGGAGGGACAATATAAATAAATAATTTCACAGTATTTTCCACCTTTAATGTGACCTATAACCTGTACAATGCAATTGAAAAACAAACTGAAACGTTTCAGGGAGGTGAAGTAAAAATAAAAATAAAAACTGAGAGAAAGTGTGCACACCCTCTTATACAGACCCTTTATAAAAAATTGAATATCATGTAAAAGTTGTTTAATTTCCATAATTTTATTAAAAAAGTTAAACTTTCATAGATTATAGATTCAGGGTCCACAGTTTAAACAATTTCAAGTATTTATTTTTATTCCAATGAAATGCTAAGAGCCCACACATGTCAGCCTAGAGCATCTTGCTTGGCTGCACAGTGACACACATGGTGGTTTGGCCATGTCCTTCACCTGCCTCCTGACCATCTGACGAAAGCTATTCTACAGTTTGACCCAAGGGCAGCAGATTGGAGACAACCAGGAGGCAAGCCCCGCACACGATGGGTCAACATCATAACAGGCGATCTGAGACAACACAGACTTGCCGTGGAGGATGCAGATCTGCTGGTACGGGACCGCCAGCTTTGGAAGAAATTGGTTCACCTTGACCGCCCTCACCACAGGAGCCTTAGTTAATTAGTTTTGTATGTGTATGGTGTTTTCATGTTTATTTATTATTTTTGTATATATATTGTGTTTTAAATGTTTGCCCCATTTAGTGTGGTGTGTTAAAAAGCCAGAATGAAAAGTGGCCCATTGAGAGTGGTAAGGACCCCCAATAAAAAAAAATACATTTTGATGGACTATGTTTGTTATTTGAAGTGGTGTTGATGTAAATCTCAACAAACAGTGGAAGGTGAAAGAGAAAAGGCTTTGTAGGAATGGTCTCCAGTGTGTAGGTGAGTCTTAGACAATGTGTGATCTTCAGATTTATGAAGGATTGAAGACAAATAAAGCCTCAGTCCAACAGACTTGTTCTCCAGTTCAGTGGAAACATGCTGAGATGTTCCACACGTGAGCTGAGCTCCAAAGGCTGCTCCACACTCACTGCACTGTGGCTCTGCAGGACATCACCCATTGTTACTGATGTTCACATGATGTTAGCAGAGCTTCCTGTGCTTTCCTCCAGCTGCTCCTCAGCATGTCTGAGTGTCTGTGTCTTCTCCACAGCAGCTTGGAGGGTGTGGATGGTTCCTCTGGAGCTGAGCTTGACTCCATCTTTACGGTGTGTATGTCTACAAAGACACTAAACCTGTGTCAGCCTGTGATCAAACCACTGTACACACACACACACACACACACACACGCACACACGGAGCAGGACTTCACTCATCACCTTTAATGTGTTTGTGCTCCAGCTGCTGGAGGACAACATCATCAGCTTTGTTAAGGCTGAACTCAAACACATGCAGAAGATTGTGGATGGAGATGATCCAGAGTGCTCAGAGAGTCAGATGGAGGGTGAAGATGAGGAGCAGAGGAGGAGCAGGGAGGCCTTTCTGAACATCACACTGTATTTTCTGAAGAGGATGAAGCAGGAGGAGCTGGCTGAGCGTCTGCAGAGCAGTAAGAGCATGTGAACATCTTCACTGTGAGGAACATCACATGAAGGACACAAAGCTGGCTTTTCTTTCTCAAAGCATGATTCAATCAGTCACATTTAATCTGAGGAACCATCCAGACTGAGAACATCACACACTTTGATCTCCAATGTTCAAACCTGCTCTGACTTCTCCACTCTAACATTACGTTTTTCTTCATTCAGGAACAAAGGCTCATCGATACCAACGTGAGCTAAAGTCCAAGCTGAAGAAGAAGTTCCAGTGTGTGTCTGAGGGCGTGGCTAAAGCAGGAAGTCCAACCCTCCTGAAGGATATCTTCACAGAGCTCTACATCACAAAGGGAGGGAGTGGAGAGGTCAACCAGGAACACGAGGTCATGCAGATAGAAACAGCATCCAGGAGATCAGACACAGCAGAAAGAGCCATCACACTAGAAGAGCTCTTTAAAGCCCCTCCGAGAAGACCTCGACCAATCAGGACAGTGATGACAAAGGGCGTGGCTGGCATTGGGAAAACACTCTTAACACACAAGTTCACTGTGGACTGGGCTGAAGATAAAGCCCAGCAGGAGGTCCACTTCACATTCCCACTGACCTTCAGGGAGCTGAACATGCTGAGGGGGAGGAGCTTCAGCCTGGTGGGACTTGTTGATCACTTCTTCTCTGGAAGCAAAGAAGCAGGAATCTGCAGCTTCCAGGACTTCCTGGTTTTGTTCATCTTGGATGGTCTGGATGAGTGTCGGCTCCCTCTGGACTTCCTCAGCACTCAGACCCTGACTGATGTCTCTGAGTCCACCTCAGTGGAGGTTCTGCTGATAAACCTCATCAGAGGAGAACTGCTTCCATCAGCCCGACTCTGGATAACCACACGGCCTGCAGCAGCCAATCAGATCCCTCCCGAGTGTGTGGACATGGTGACAGAAGTCAGAGGGTTTACGGACCATCAGAAGGACGAGTACTTCAGGAGGAGGTCCACAGATGAGGAGCAGGTCAGCAGGATCATGTCCCACATCAGGACGTGTCGTAGCCTCCACATCATGTGCCACATCCCACTCTTCTGCTGGATCACTGCTACAGTTCTGGAAGACATGTTGAAGAGCAGAGAGGAGGAAGAGCTTCCCAGGACTCTGACTCAGATCTACAGCCACTACGTGGTCCTTCAGAACAAAGTCAAGATGGTAAAGTTTGATGGAGGAGGTTCCACAGATCAACACTGGAGTCCACAGAGCAGGGAGATGATGGAGTCTCTGGGAAAACTGGCTTTTGAGCAGCTGCAGAAAGGAAACCTGATTTTCTATGAGAGTGACCTGACAGAGTGTGGCATGGACCTCAAAGCAGCCTCAGTGTGCTCAGGAGTGTTCACACAGGTCTTCAGAGAAGAGAGCAGCCTGTACCAGGACAAGGTGTTCACCTTCATCCACCTGAGCCTTCAGGAGTTTCTGGCTGCTCTTCACGTCCATCAGACCTTCATCAGCTCTAAAGTCAACCTGCTAAAACATCAACCACTGAACCTTCCCCATAGTGGAGGTCAGCCTGACTTTAACCTTCTCCATCAGAGTGCTGTGAACGAGGCCTTGCGGAGTCCAAATGGACACTTGGACTTGTTCCTCCGCTTCCTGCTGGGTCTTTCACTGCCGACCAATCAGAGGCTCCTACAAGGCCTGCTGACACAGACAGGAAGTGACTCACAGACCAATCAGAGAACAGTTAAATACATCAAGAAGAAGCTGAGTAAGAGTTTGTCCACAGAGAGAAGCATCAACTTGTTCCACTGTCTGAATGAAGTGAATGCTCACTCTCTGCTGGAGCAGATCCAACGGTACATGAATTCAGGACGTCTCTCCACAGAGAAACTGTCTCCTGCTCAGTGGTCAGCTCTGGTCTTCATCTTACTGTCATCACAAGAACATCTGGATGTCTTTGACCTGAAGAGTTTCTCTCCTTCAGAGGAAGCTTTTCTGAAGCTGCTCCCAGTGATTAAAGCCTCCAAGAAAGTTAAGTATGTGACTTTAGAAGAACATGTCTTTAATTCTGTCACAGACAAACATCTGTAAGGTTTTTCTGATTCTTCATCAGGTTGAGTTCCTGTGGTCTCTCAGAGAGAAGCTGTGCAGCTCTGTCCTCAGTCCTCAGCTCTCAGTCCTCCAGTGTGAAACATCTGGACCTGAGTAACAATGATCTGCAGGATTCAGGAGTGAAGCTGCTGTGTGAAGGACTGAAGAGTCCTCACTGTAAACTGGACTATCTCAGGTCAGTGAGATCACATGTTCCATCAACATTGTCCTGTTCCTCATCTCCTCACTTGTTTCCTGAGTTGTGGATGTTTTTCTGAATCCAGTCTGTCAGGTTGTGTCATCACAGAGGTGGGCGGAGCTTCTCTGGCAGCAGCTTTGAGCTCCAACTCCTCCAGTGTGAGAGAGCTGGACCTGAGCTACAACCATCCAGGAGACTCAGCAGTGAAGCTGCTCTCTCAGAGACTGAACACTCTGAGGTGAGACACATCACAGCAGCTCATCACATGTTCACATCAATCCCCATCACATGTGTGACAGAGAGCTGTATCAGAGGAATGTGATGAAGGTGTGAGAGGTGGGACACTAAAGGATGAGGACTGGGACAGGTTAGAGGGATGAAGGACAGAGATAAGAAGGTAGTGAGGAGTGAGGAGAGGCTGATGGAGAACTATGAGGAGCTGATGAAGGAATGAGAGAGAAAATCAGAGGAGGTGGAACTAATCAGTGAGGATTGTGTTCATAAATATAAATATATCTTATGAAATTATATTTTAATTATTGCTCTGACACAAGTTATCAAGTCAAAAACTTAGGGATGAACCGAAATGTAAATTACTGGCTGAAGCCTGAAATAAATTATTGCATTTCTAGCTCTGAATGTTACTAACCACTAAAATTAAAACTATGCAATTGTATAAATCAAAACTAATGTTTCAAATAATCAATCAATTAAAGGTAGGGTAGGGGATTTTTTTTCCAGATACACTTTTTAAGTTTTTGGTTGAAATTTTTTTAATGTTCTGACAGAAACTAATCTTATGAGCTCTGAAAAAGGAACAAAGAAAATCCATCATGTGTAGCAGCTGTAAACCTGTTAAAACTTTGACCAATGAAAAAAGATTGTTCGGTTTTTTATGAACCAATCATGTCTCTCTCTGTCCCTGCTCGTTCTCCACCCCTCACGTCCACGAGCCCACACTCATAGCGCGTCATTGGTGACGGACTTAAAACAGAGTTTTTAGTCACGTTTTTTAACATACAGTATATAATGATAAAGTTTAGTGTTATACTTACTGCTGAATGAGACGACGTAGTTTCTACACAATACAAACAATGAGCTTAGATTAGAGCTGGGCGATATATCGAATATACTCGATATATCGCAGCTTGTAGTCTGTGCGGTGTTGAAAATGACCATACCGTTAAACTCGCTGACTTAAATTTAGTGTTGTTTTGAAATGTCATCTTAATGACAACATGCACAAAAGGGCACTATTTGTTTTAAAATATTGTAGTGGCATTATGTACAAAAAGTGCACTTTCATTTTGTGTTTTGAAATGCCATGTGAGTTGCATCCTGCACTAATGTCTTGTTTTGAAATGTCTCTGTGACAATTTTGCACAGAACGTGCACTTTCTGTTGACAATTTTATGTTTGAGCCACTCACTGTTTAATAAATACAGTTATGTCAACTTTGACTTAGTTGTGATATCCCCTTTTTTGCATGAAAGTTTAAAATTGGCATATATTAATGCAGTATGATCAAGAATGTTTTAATGTAGACATATAGAATCATCATACTGGTGTGATTTTGTGCATCAAAGTGTTAATTCAAGGGTAATGCAAAATATCGAGATATATATCGAGTATCGTGACATGGCCTAAAAATATCGCGGTATTTATAAAAGGCCATATCGCCCAGCTCTAGCTTAGATCCACTTCTGCAGCAGCAGTGCTAATGCATGTGAGTTAGACGGAGCACAGAGGGGAGGGGGGTAAGCTACATTCAAAATCATGCTGGCTTTCAAAAATCACCTAACCTACCTTTAAAATATGAAAATATTTATTTAGCACTGACATTCCAACAATGCGTAATATAAAATAAAATACTAAAATGTTTAACTTGACCCACTCATACAATTATTAAAACAAAAATATGTATGTTTTTAAAACGTTTTAAATTTATTTCAAACTGTAGACTTATGTTACAAATATCATTGTTTAACAATTGTTAGAGTTTTTGAGCTAACTCTGGTGTTCAGTACCTGAGATTTCATACAGAGAGACATAGTCAGAGGTTTTGCTGAATCAATCAATCAGTTTATTAGAGATGAACAGAAAATGAATCAACAAGTCATAACAAGTCAATAGAAGAACAGACACTCATCTAAAACACAGCTGTGGTCCTCAGGGTCTGCTCACTCCCTGGGCCCCAAACATAGATTTATCAGTGTTTTTATACTTTTAGAAATCAAATGATCAGCTCCTTGTAATTAGTTAAAGATGTCTTTTACTGGTGATTTAAAGCAATACAAGTTATGTTTAAGATTTATTGACTTATTCATTATTATTGATCATTTAGGGGTCTATGGTGTCTGTTTATTTGATTTATTTAGGTATATAGAACATGAGTTGTTTAATGTGTATTAAGTTTAATTTTAGACTATAATTATTCTTATTTATAAATTATTTAGACTTTGTGCATTTTGAGTCAAACTGACATTTTACTGTTAATCTGATTGTCTTGTTTATATCTGATTTGTCTCTTCGTTTACGTACATGGTTGTGTTATTTTTATTTTTAGATTAAGTTGAAATCAGATGTTCTGAAACTGTTTGTCCTTGTTCTGAAAATGACAGCTAACAAGTTGATCTGAATATATTTTATGAATAGATTTATTGAGTATAAATATATATAATTATAGTATTACACACAAAAAGAAACCATGAATAATAATCCATTCTAACATTTCCTCTCTTCACACTGTTTAACAGTGTGACTATATAAAATTATGAATAAGAAAAAATATTTAATTCAGACTTTGTTTTATTATGTTATATTAACGTTATTTGGAAATTATAATATCAGGTTACTTAAAGTAAGGTTGTTAATTTATTTTAACATTATTTTTTTTCAAGTTTTCAAGTTCAACCATTGTTAGAGTGGGACAAAAACTTTTATTTAACTTTATTACATTTATTTGGATTTACTGTTAGACTATGTTTTAATATAAGAAAAAAGTTACAAGTAGAACAGAACAAAATACAAACATGATTTGTGTTTAAATTGAATAAACATAGTAAACTTGAAATTAGCCACTTATATTTATCTGTACAAACAATAACTGAATACATGATCATCAAAATCAATCTTATAAAACATCACATGATTACAAAAGGTGTTGTAAGATTTATTCAATACATATTTTATAATTTCTTTATTACATACAACCACATAGTGAGGTGAGTCTATGATTGCTATGTAGTGTGTGTGTATTTTATTTTAATATCACTTCTCTTTCCATGTGAATGTGAAAACCCACAGCAGGAACCTTAACTGATTGATTGATTGATTCTTATTTCTTAGTGAGGAAAAATACATTCACGGTCCTGCCTGCCCACAGCGACCAGTCAGGAAATGACTTTCAGAAATTAATATCAATCTTTATCAAATTTATATGGAAGCTTTTGAAGCACAAACGACAAAAAATTGATTATGATTTTTTAAATATTTCAAGTTATAATTTCTATCTAATTCTATCCATGTCTACATATTTATTTATCTATCTGAGGATATAAATACACATAAGGGTTTTAGTTGTGAGATTTTTAGAACATAAAGAGAGGAAAATGACAATATTTTACACAGTTGTAACATAATATTCAAACTGACAGAGATTATTAAAGAAGTGAATAAAAAAGTAAGAAAATAACCCAAAGAACTGTAAAGTAAATCAAATCATTAGAATAAAACAGTAATTAGAACAAAACAGAAATGTAACCAGGTGTTATGTTAATTTATGCCTCTACTAATATTTATATAGATTACAAGGGAACAGATTTGTGATTGTATTTATGTCTTTATTATCTCTCTAAAGAGTCCTAGTTAAATCTATAGACCACGTACCATGTACAGTTCAGCCCCCCCACCTTTGATTAGACGTTTTAGGTGGTGAGGTTGTTTTTATAACCTCAGGTGATCAGCCACTGTTCTGCATTCTGGGCCAGGGTCTATACAGTATATATGATTCCTCAATATATGAAATAATGTTATCCATGTCTGTTATTAAGATCATTAGTTCATTTACCTTTTAACTAAAAAATATGACTTTTATTCAAGCTACAACTGTAAAGTGTTGGGGAGTGTTACAATGTGTATGTACTGTATGTGTGTATGTATATATGTGTGCAAACAGCTATCCTTCTATCACATGATCACTCACTCAAAGACACGCCCTGGTACATTTTTCACTAACAACACGTTTCTCTCAGTTATACATAAAGTGTCATCATCCATCAATCAATCACTCTATGACACGCCCACTAGCACACTCACACTCACAACACGTTTCTCCCATACATACAGCATGACATCATCCTTATTCATTCACCCACACATACATATATATGTGTGTGTGTGTGTGTATGTGTGTGTGTGTACGTGTGTATGTGTAGTCTGTGTGTGTGTGTGTGTGTGTATGTGTGGTCTGTGTGTGTGTGTGTGTGTGTGTGTGTGTGTGTGTGGTGTGTGTGTGTGTGTGTGGTGTGTGTGTGTGTGTGCGTGTTGTTTCCATAATATATTATTTAATCAATGTTTATGTGTTGTAATTATTCTGTTGTGTAAGTGTTTATTTTCTAGGTCAAACAATGTTATTTTTATATTCTTTCTGTATCAGTTGTGAACAAGTTGTGTTGTGTGTTATCTAATGTTCTTTCTACCAGTTCACTGCAGTTCACACAAGATATAGTTTCATAATCATTCATTTCATTCATGTCAAAAAGAGGAGAAAATCATTTCTGGTTAATTTATTAAAGCTGTTTTAATTTAATATATGTTGATTTGGACATTTCTGATTTAAGATCAGAAAAACATTTGTTTGATGTGTGTTTTGTTTCTATGTTTATTATTATTAAATAATGTAATAATGTGAAAGTTGTGACTTTTTAGGACATTAGTGATTTTAAATGAAATATTCAAAATCAAACTAAAACATAAATATTGTTGTGGTTCCAATTTTTTTCTTAGTCTTTATATATTTTAGGTTTAAAAATAAAATAATTACTGGTTTATGGAGGAGATATTTTTATGTGAAACATTTCAAATCTAACTTTGAAACAAAGGCTGAACTTTTATTAAAAAGTTTCTCAACCAAAATGTATTTTAGTTTATTTTCCTAATTTGATATTACAATTTAAGTTTTTTAGTTTGTTCAATAATTAGTATTTTATCTTATTTCATTAATGTTTTCGTTTTTTAATTAAACATGAGACAAATTACAGAATTATTAGCGTTATCTATAAAACCTTATGGGATTGAACATATAGTTTTGATTTAATGATTTCTAAACTGATGTGTTTCATGTTAACATACACCAACATATTTTAGCAGCATCAGCATTATTGTTTTCTGTGACGTGTCCTTCAGTCTTTACTTGTTTTATCAGGAGGGAATGATTAGAACACTTTAGTTTAGTCTTTTCCCAGCAGCAGAGTTTTTTCAGAGTGTTTCCTTTTGAGGGAGAGTTCATTCTGTATTTGTCCATAGTATCCATAGCAACGGTCATCTACCAATCACTAACAGCCACTGGTAGATGACATGTCCAGATCAGTCAGATCAGATTATTATTATTATTATTATTATTATTATTATTATTATTATTATTATTATTATTATTATTATTATTATTATTATTATTATTATTATTATTATTCGATGTCATGTTTTTGTAGGAAACAGTTTATTCTTTCTTCTGAGTTTAACATAATCAAAACTATCTGGATGGAGCCATTTTGAGTCTATAAGTTTTTATAATGTGTGTTTGGCTATTTTCAAAAAACAAAGTTGTCCTGATTTTTTATTTTATTTTATTATTACCCAAGAGGTTTTTGGTAAATTGTCATTATAACAAAAGTATTTTGTGTTGTCATATTTGGTGCTTTTGGAGATCAACTTATTTATTTATTTATTGACTTATTTAAGTATTTGTTTACTTATTTCTTTATTTAATTTATTCATTTTTATATTTATTTGTGTCTCAGTCTTCATTTATTCATTTAATTCATTTTTAGCCTATTCTAGTTGTAAAAGTTAAAGTAGTAAAATATATTTAAACTAAAGTATTTTATAATTATTATTTCTAGTGTTAATTATTTGTGTAAAGTTGTTCAACTAATGTTCAAATCTATGTTTCTTTTTATTTTATTTTTTTCATGTGTGTGTTTATGTGTAGATATATATGTATAGGTGTATATGTATTTTAATCAATCTCTATTTATCAGTTATATATG